>NC_133183.1:4367500-4380000 GCF_049306965.1 Danio rerio | reverse complement strand
GGGGTTTATTAACATCTCGGACCCCTGTCAATCATGTGAAGGCCCGTTCCGGCGCCCAATTATCTTTGAAGCCGGGGGCCTCGGGGTCTGGACGTGATCAATGAGCGCTTCGTCGTCGATACGGGTGCAGAAGAAGACCTATTGATCAGCCAACACTTGTGGACAGCCGCTGTGAGCCGGATAATGTCAGATTGTGTGAAGGTGTGTGTGTACAGTATACAAGCCTGTTTGGTCCTTATAGGTGTGTTTATGCTTTGGAAATGTTTGCTTTTTTTGAGCGAAGAGCTCGTATAATAGGACTGCTTCAAATCAGACCTTCATTCCTGGGATAAGTGGTTTAGGAATTACTTGAACTTGAGAAAATATTAATAAATAAGCACTATTTTGCAGCCTTGAAGAGACGAGAGGATCTGAGTCAATGCCTAACTACACTAAACGGCCACTTTATTAGGTACACCTTGCTAGTACCTGGTTGGACCCCCTTTTGCCTTCAGAACTGCCTTAATCCTTCATGATTCAACATGGTACTGGAAATATTCCTCAGGCATTTTGCTTTTATATTGACTTGATAGCATCATGCAGTTGCTGCCGGCATGTCGGCTGCACATCCATGATGTAAATCTTCCACCACATCCCAAAGGTGCTTTATTGGATTGAGGTCTGTGACTGTGGAGGCCATTTGAGTGCAGGGAACTCATTGTCATGTGTGTAAAAGTGAGATGTGTGTGTGTGTGTGTGTGTGTGTGTGTGTGCGCGTGTGTGTGTAAAAATGTGATTTGTTTGTGTATGTGTTTAAAAGTGTGATGTGCGTGTTTGTGTGTATGAGTGTAAAAGTGTGATGTGTGTGTGTAAATGTGAGTTATGTGCATGAATGTAAAAGTAAGTTATGTGTGTGTGTGTGTGTGTGTGTGGGCATAAATCACCAGTACCAACATTGGTGTGTGAGTGCATCTGTGTGCAAATGTGTGATTTGTTTAAGTGTAAACGTATTATGTGTGTGTGTGTGTGTGTGTGTGTAAAGGTCAGATTTGTGTGTGAGTAAAAGTGTGATGTGTGTTTGTGTGTGTAAAACTTGGATTTGTGTGAGTGTGTGTAAAACACACACACACAAAGTTGGATTTGTGTGTGTAAAAGTGAGCTATGTGCGTGTATGTGTGTAACAGTGGGATGAGTGTGTGTGTGTGTGTGTGTGTGTGTGTGCGCGCACAAATGTGTGATTTGTTTGAGTGTAAAAGTTTGATTTGTGAGTGTGTGTGTGTGTGTGTTTGTGTAAATCACCAATACAAACATAGGTGTGTGTGCGCATCTGTGTATAAAAGTGTGATATGTGTTTGTGTGCAAATGTGTGATTTGTTTGTCTGAGTGTAAAAGTGTGATGCGTGTGTGAATCAGTGTGTAAAAGTGTGATGTGTGTTTGTGTGTGTGTAAAAGTTTGATGTGTGTGTGTAAAAGTCAGATTTGTGTGTGTGTGTAAAAGTGTGATGTGTGTGTGTGTGTGTGGGGGGGGTTGTGTACAACTTGGATTTGTGTGTGTGTGTTTAAAAGTGAGCTATGTGCGTAAAAATGTGATGTGTGTGTGTGTGTGTGTGTGTGTGTGTGTGTGTGTGTGTGTGTGTGTGTGTGTGTGTGTGTGTTTTTGTATAAAAGTGTGATTTGATTGTGTTTTTAAAAGTGTGATGCGTGTGTGAATATGTGTGTAAAAGCGTGATGTGTGTTTGTGTGTGTATGTTTATGTGTGCATGTGTGTAAAAGTGTGATGTGTGTGTGTGTGTGTGTGTGTGTGTGTGTGTGTGTGTGTGTGTGTGTGTGTGTTTGTATAAAAGTGTGATTTGATTGTGTTTTTAAAAGTGTGATGCGTGTGTGAATATGTGTGTAAAAGCGTGATGTGTGTTTGTGTGTGTATGTTTATGTGTGTAAAAGTGTGATGTGTGTGTGCGCGCCTTTATGAGGTGGCAGGTGGGCAGCGTCAGGGCCAGGGGAGGCTGTGGCACCGCGGTGAAGCCCTGGAACCCCGTGGGACGCGCGGATCAGGGGGAGGGTCACGATCCGCCTCTCACTGCACCTCAGCCGGCCTGACATCCACGCTCAGGGGGGGACGAGCAGAAACCCCCTTCAGAAATACAGCAGCCTGCACTGTAATTAAAGCCTGGCCCAGACGCGAGACCACAGCATGGGACGGGGAGCAGAGACCCAGCGGACTGATGTACATAAAACGAGTGCAAAACGAACAGACAGAAACAGACGCGCGCATGAGTAATGGACGCCGCACACCCACATAAAACACACGCACACACATACACACACATCGAGATTAGGCACAAAAACACACTTTCTCACTCTGACAGGTCTGAATATCAAAGTTCCTCCAAGTTAACTGGAAAACCACTCGCGCAGTCCCGCAGGAGCCCAATAAACTAACAGTTTTTCTTCGCGGCATGTACGCGCGCACCGGGTCCGCGTTCCCGTAGCGCGCCTGCAAATCTGTTTCCCATTCGGTCCCTCAGCTGGTCCCGCGTCTCAATTATGATGGATGATTATTACATCGAGATCGCTTTATGATGTATGCACTCGTTAAAACTAAAAGCCCGATCGTTGCGCTTGAGTAACCTTTCTGTACATCATTTTAAGTGTGAAACTAATAAAGCCGGCGTTTTATTTGAAGGACAGGAAATTAGGGACGCCTTGATTTCGGCCTGGAGAAGCGGGTGCTCAATAATCATAAGCTGCCAGACAGGAATTGTGTGTGTTTTTTGTAAATGTGACTGGGATGATGTTGTTGGTCACAGCTTGTTTGGGATCAGATGAGATTTTTAAGAGAGATGTATGAGGGCTCGGTGAATGCAGTACAGGAGTGTGTAAACATGAGCTACTCAGACATGCTACTTTTGAGCTTGATCTAAATCTTTGGGGATTGTTTTTTTTTTTCTGTTCACACTTATTATGTTTCAATCCTAGCATTTTTCATGTGCAAATTTAAAGCGTGATACTTTCCAGCGATTCCCAAAAGTTGCAGAGTTGCATTAATATATTAAAGAGCCCATACTATGCATTATAAAGGTCATATTTTGGTTTTGGGGTCTCCAACAACAGCCTGATAGGTAAAAAAAAAAAAAAAAACACTTTCATTGTTTTATAATGTGCATTTCATTCATTCATTTTATTTTTGGCTTAGTCCCTTTATTAATCTGGGTTCGCCACAGCGGAATGAACCGCCAACTAATCCAGCATGTTTTATACAGCGCATGCCCTTTCATACACCATACGGACAATTTAGATTACCCAATTCACCTGTACCGCATGTCTTTGGACTGTGGGGTAAACCGGAGCACCCGGAGGAAACCCACGCCAACACAGGGAGAACATGCAAACTCCACACAGAAATGCCAATTGACCCAGCCGAGGCTCAAACCAGCGACGTTTCCGCTATGAGGCGAGAGTGCTACCCACTGCGCCACCACATTACTAAATTTAGCTTTTGAAGATGACATTCTTGTTATAGTAGAGAGGAAAATCTAAACTCTTAATCGTTCTGGCGACCCCTGATGAATAAACAGACTAAGCTAAAGCAAAATGAACGAGTGCATAACATAAAGTAGGAACTGCTCTCTCAGAACAGATAAACTCCCTGAAATAAAACTTGGAATAATAAAGCTGGAAATATTAAAGGTGCAGTAGGTGATTGTCTTCAGAAGCATGTGTTGTTGTGCTGGTTGAAAGTCTCTTCACAGTCTAATAGTAATGATTATAGTGAATGATCTAAATGTTTTTATATGTATTTTTATATTTTGGGTAAGGCATAAAACTAAAAAATGTTCATCTAATTTAATAGAGTCGGACCGACATCTCTCATAATTCCAATAAGTAGCCCAATCTGTCTGTCAGCAAATGCAGATTTGAACAACTGCGCAGCCTTTTGTACGCAGCTCCGCCGACCGCCGCGCGTTCACGAGAGAGAGCACACACGCGATCTGTAAAAACCTGCTGAATCAAAACTTTTTAAAAACCTGAATCAATATTGGAGTTTCCTTTGCACGCTGGGGAAAGAATGACACAACGGCTGAAGGATTTCTCTTAGACAGGTTATGTTCTGTTTTAAAACTGTTTTAGCTTCACACAAAGCCAACCCAGGCTCATTCTGAAAACGTAGTCCAGCAGACGTTTCTGGAGACCGTGAAATATGTCCCGGGAGGTATGTTTTTGTGCAGTTTTTGTTTTCGCGAATCCGCGAGAGGCCGTTGTGTGCGCTTTTTCGTATCTCGAACGTCTCTCGTGAGTGCCGTTCGAGCCTGCGATGTTCTCGCGTCAACCCACCAGGCTGCTGTCTGACTGACCGAATAATTGACTGCGCGACCGGCCAATCGGCTGATCCACCCTCCTCCTTCCCTGAACCCAACCAGTTTTACCGATTGACCCGCCCACCCACTCACTTTCCTGAACCCGAGCAACAATTTAGAAAAGCCGTTTTTTTTTACCACGTTTTCGGATTTCGCCACGTTCTCACCCTGTTATGAACTCGTTCGCTTTATTTTTTGGATTCTGTTTTTGTCTTACCTGATTTCTGGAATTGCTCTTCCCCAGACTCGAACCTAGACGCTAGGGATGTAACGGTATCAGAATTTCACGGTACGGTAATACCTCGGTATGAATGTCACGGTACGGTATTTATTGAATCATTTACAGGAAAAAACAAAACTTATCAATATACTCCAATATACTTTTTGTTAATTTTAATAACAAAAAAATATTAAACCATGTAAAAAAATAAAGTTTCAATTTAGTATTGTTGAAAACTCATCACATTCAACATTTAATCACTCACTCACTTAGATAGAGATGGGTTTAAAGGAAAATTATCATATAAAGATTATCTGGTAAAAGCTGGTATCTCTGGGTATTTACAATGTCCCCTGCAACAGAAAAAAACCCTCTTATTTGGGACTGAGGTTTCTGGGACAAGAGAGATATGACGCGACAACACAGCTGATAAGAACTCGCGCGACAACACAGCTGATAAGAACTCGCGCGACAACACCGCTATTCAGTATGCGCGCGACAACACAGCTGATAAGAACTCGCGCGACAACACAGCTGATAAGAACTCGCTCGACAACACCGCTATTCAGTACGCGCGCGACAACACAGCTGATAAGAACTCGCGCGACAACACCGCTATTCAGAACGCGCGCGGCGACAACACCCGCTTTAGAGTTTTACAGCTCTTTTTCATCCCCGCTTCTAGCAGCACACTCCATTTCCGCATTACTGGATCTGTAGCGAAAACAGACCACAAGGGATGATGGTCAAGCATGGGCTGATGGGAATTGTAGTTTTCGCTACCTCCCGTTCGCTTCATTCGCCTGAGCAAATTTTCTTAGAAGACCTATAGTTTTACCGAGTCATGCGACTTCGGTAATATCGAAAAAAATTATTATTGCGGTATGACGGTATTTACAATACCGTTACATCCCTACTAGACGCCTTTGTCAACTCCTCCTCTCTGCATCTGAAGTCCGCCAACGCACACGATCAGCTGACCGGACAAACTGACTGCAGCGGGAAAGCCCTCCACACGGAGGTAAGCGGTCAGCCGGCAAGTACGAAAGGGAACGCCGTCACACCACCCCGTAGCGTTTGCTTAAAAAAATGGAATCCAGCCATACGTACCTCCCGGTACGTATTTCGCGGTCTCCAGAAACGTCCACGGGACAACATTTTCAGAATGAGCCTGGGTTGCGCAAAGCTGATTAGATAGATGTTGAATGTTGGATGTTAGATGTTGTTGTTACAAATGCGTTATATCTTCACAGAAGTGTTGTTCAGCCACTAAAATCTTCCGATGAAAGACTGATAAGACTATTTTCAGTTTCATAAGGGACCTTTTACAGCATCGATAATGTAGATTTTAATTAGTTTAACAACAAAACACAAGTAAATAGCGCTATTCCGCCTAGTCTCTCCCTATATTGTTTATCATGCAACTCTAAATATTCACTCTGAAATCGCATGTTTGTTTGGCTTGCACACCACGGGACAAGCACTAGTCGCTTTTAACACATGAGAGAGGGTTCTTTTGCTGTGCTCGTGTTTCAGGAGGCGTGGCTCTAGACGGCAGGGGAGGGACTGTGAGTCAGAGATTTATGCTAAGCTGTTAGCATTGTGGAAGATCACCTACTGCACCTTTAACTGATTATATTTTAATTACATTAAAACATCGACGCTGCAAAAGAAACCAGATAAAAATGGGAAAAAGTCACATTAACCGTTCACCGGAAGTTTATCAGTATGGGAAGAAACACTAGCTCTGCATAGACCCTATAGCAGGGGTCACCAATCTCAGTTCTGGAGGGCCGGTGTCCCTGCAGGGTTTAGCTCCAACTTGCCTCAACACACCTGCCTGATTGTTTGAAGTATACCTAGTAAGACCTTGATTAGCTTGTTCAGGTGTGTTTGATTAAGGTTGGAGTTAAAATCTGCAGGACACCGGCCCTCCAGGACCGAGATTGGTGACCTCTGCCCTATAGTGTCAAACCTAAGGCCGGATTGATCAGACCTTCTTTGAAACAGCATCTGTGTCTGTCTGTGTACACATATATATATATATATATATATATATATATATATATATATATATATATATATATATTACAGATATTTATACAGCCATTACAGATTTATCATATTTAGCTTAAGGTTGTTTGTCAGTATAAGTTTGTCTCTCTTTGTTCAGCGTTCACATCCTCCACTTGACTTCCTGCCCCGGCCGTGGCCAACAGGAAATGAAGCGATCTCGCCAGCTCGGATGCAAATGCTACACGTCAGTGATCTTAAATTAATCTCACAAGTTTTACAGACTCAGCTGAGGGCAACATCTCCACACCCTGCAGCCATGAACACACACACACACACACAGGGAGAGAAACCCCCATGCTAGAAAAATTAATTAGCTGTTTGTCATCTAAAGCTGATCTCAGGGATTTTTGTTTTGGGGCTGGAGAGGAAGTGGGGGTGTATGGAGGGGTGACTGGCATTACAATAGCACAAGCAGATCCTATTAAGAGCCACAGGATCCCAGTGTGTGTGTGTGTGTGTGTGTGTGTGTGTGTGTGTGTGTGTGTGTGTGTGTGTGTGTGTGTGTGTGTGTGTGTGTGTGTGTGCACGCACTACATAAGCCAAGCATATGGTTATTTCAACCCAAATCTCAACAAAATAAAACAAATAGTTTAAAAGAAATGTTATTTTATTGTAACATCAGGGTTCAACACTAAGGATTTTTTCTACTGGTCCGATCGGGCAAGTGGTTCAGATTTTTACTTGCCCTGCCAAAATTTTCACTGGCCCCACCAAAAAAAAAAAGGGAAGTTAATAGCTATTTTTAGCCACATATTTTAAATAATGTGTCAAAAATAAAGTCTGTAAATCTAGAAATTCAATACTTAAAAACAATTTAAAATATAAGTGTTATGCAAACAAAAAGAGCAGTATGGAGAATGTGGAGGTACTTTATTGCAGTTTGAAATTATTTAATAATACTTGTCAAACTGACGGCAAACTATGCATAACATCACTTTATTTTTATTTTGTCGTGTTGTTGCCACGTAAATGTCTACTTCCAAGACGTTAGAGACAGACATTTCCGTTTAGCCTTATAATTTGATGTTGCCGCCATGTTGCTGTTTCTACGCTGTACTGGTTGTTACCAGGTTACAAAAAAAATATATATATAGCATGGTTAAATCAATCATATGAGACGAATCGCAATATGTTGTTTACGACATTACAGAGAAGGTAGCATTTAAAGACTTAACACAAGCTTAAAATGCACAAATAGTCACAGACAAATTAAATGTTAGTGACTGACAAGGCAGCACTGTCCCAATCGGGCCAGTAATGATCCGGTCTACTGTCCCAAGTGTCTCTCACACTGGCCCTGGGCCACCGGGCAGTCCTTATTGTTGAGCCCTGAACATTATTTTTATTATCATAATTTAGAATTATTAATAATTGTTAGAACTCATCACGATAAGCTGCAGTTCTAATAATGCATTTATTAGTTCAGAAATCTTAATTTTATCAATGCTTTGCTGTTTAAAATCATTCGTTCATTCAGTCATTCATTTTCCTTCGGTTTAGTCCCTTTATTCATCAGGGGTTGCCACAGCGGAATGAACTGCCAACAATTCCAGCATATGTTTTATGCAGTGGATGCCCTTCCAGCTGCATCCCAGTACTGGGAAACACCCATATACTCTTACATTGACACACTATACAATAATAAAAGCTGTAAGTACATAAAATAATACTTAAGTAATTTATTGATGACACGGTGGCTCAGTAGTTACCACTAGTTAGCTGGTTGGAGTCCCGGCTGGGACAGTTGGCATTTTTGTGTGGAGTTTGCATGTTCTCCCTGTGTTGGCTTGGGTTTCCTCCAAACACATACGCTATAGATGAGTTGAATAAGATAAAGTGGCTGTAGTGTATGTGTGTAAATGAGTGTGTATGGGTGTAGCTGGAAAGGCATCCGCTGTGTAAAACATATGCTGGATAATTTGGTGGTTCATTCCACTGTGGTGACCCCTGATGATTAAAGTGACTAAACCGAAAAGAATATAAATGAATGAGCTGTTATTTTACTATAAAAACATTTTTGTTGTTCTTATATTGTGGCATCAAACAGCCAGATTGTTATAGGGAACTGTCTCGGATACATTGTAAAATCAAAGTAATCCTGTTGTCCACTCATTGTCAAACCTTTCTATAAAAATGGCAACTGTTGCTGTTTGCTTTATTGTACACTGCAAAAAAAAAAATTTAAAATTATTATAGTTTCTATCTTGCTTCTAGTCAACTACAATAAAAAAAAAACGGCGTTTTGTTGTTTGTGCAGATTACTTATTTAAAATGAGCTGAGTCAATCAATTTTTTTGTGGGGCAACAAATTGTTTTATTTTCAATCCAAAACTTAATTCCTTCATGAAGGCTCGTAATAAATCCACTATATTAAACCCAGCATTTTTTATTGTATCTAATAGCTCTTAAATATAGAAGCAGTTTCCAGACTAGTAAAAATAGATATATTTTTTTCTGAAATAAGTCAAAATTAGGTGGGTTTTACCTTAAAACAAGCTCAATAATCTGCCGGTGTGGTAAATAAAACAGTCTTGTTTTTTAATTAAAATAAGATTATGCTATTTACCCCCAACAGGAAAATTATTTTTCAACCCTGGCTCGTTCTGAAAACATAGCCCGGTTGTCAGGGTTCCGGTAAAGGGAAAAAGGAGCGAGGACCCAAGCGCAGAGTGAAGTAGGATTTATTAATAATAAAATAAAATAAAAGGCAAAAATAAACAACCCCGAGGGGGAAAACACTACTACAACAAACAATTAAACAAACAAACTTGACTGGGCAGGCACGACAAGGCAGGGCTGGCCATAGCAGGACAGGTAAACATCGACAACATATGATGACGAACTCGCTCAGGACAGCAGACATAAGGGGTTTATAAACTGTAGGAAATTAACAAAAAAACAGATGAACATAATAAACTAATAATGGGTTAACAAGGAGGGTGGGACTAGACAATAGATGGGAGAGCGCATGACACAGAGAGACAACACAAGCCATGTGCTCACATAACACAGGACAAGAACATGCGGCCAATGAGAGAACTCATCAACCGCATGTTCATGACAAGACGAGCACAACACTGAAGCACACGACAAAAAGCACGTGACCACAATGTAAACATCGGGCCACGTGCTTTGACAAAAGACGCAAGACACGAGCACACGATAGATGAACACCTTACCGTGCGCTCACACATAAGCAACGCGCATGCTTCATCTCAGCGCCAACCAAAACTGAAACCAACTAGACGGAGGCGCCGAGAATAAAGCAGCGCGATGCTGACAGAACAGACACAAACACTAGTACAAGAGCACAGAGACAGAAACAGGACCAGACATGGGTAGTGTCAGAGCTCTGCCACCAAAACAAGAATTTACAAGACCAGAGTGGCAGAACCCTGACACCGGTATGCATTTCTGAAGAGTTTTAAATGCGTTCCAGGAGCTACATTTTTTCTGCCGTTTTTGTTTTCATGAATGAGGCTGCTGTGTATGCTTTTTCAGATCTCAAATTTCTTTTTTGATTGCCATTCGCACCTGCTGATCTCACGTAAATCCACCAGAAGCTGCTGTCGACTGACTGACTGACCAACCGACCAATATCCCTATCCACCCCCTTGCCTAAACCCAACCGACAGTGTTTTAAAAAGCACAGATTAACTAGCGACCACCCACTTCCCTAAACCCAACCCACAGTTTTGAAAAGCAATCCAGAAAAAGAAAAGGTCTCGATTTTTTTATTATTATTTTTTTTTTAATTACTTTTTTTCATTATTAGTTTTATATTTTACCACATTCTCACCCTGTTGTTTATTTCATTTTTTTGGCTTCTATTTTTGTCTTACCCGCTTTTTGGAATCATTCTTTGCCAGAATGGAAACTGTCATCATGGTCAACTCCTCTCTGCAACTCAAGTCTGCCGACGTATATGTTGAGCCACTGGACAAACTGGTAACAGCGGAAAAGCCATCCATATTTAGGTAAGCAGTCAGCGCAAAAAGGAAGGCATCATACTTTCCCCCGTTTTTCCGGGGATTCTCCCATATTTTACAGTTCTATCCCGCTATCATCCCTTAAAGGTGTTTTCCCGTATTTCTCCCGTATTTTCAGTCTTTCCCTGAAGGGTGGCAAATATGCAAATATATGCCTATACGCAACCCATACAGCCGAACCACCAGGGGGCACCCATTGCTCTTAAATGTGTGTCTGTTCTGTGCTTTCGCTTTGTTTAGTCATGAAAACACTTTGTAATACTTATAAAAGTGGCGGGATTCCCTTCCTTTTCACTACAGGTGCCGTCTCCCCTTCATATGCAATCCTCAAAACAGTCATATAGCGGTGCGTGACTGTCAGCTGACACGATCCGCAGTAATAAATAGACGTTGTTTCCCAAACAGATTCTGTACTCGTGATTTAAAGCGTAGCGAAAGACTTGGTTTTGGGTGCGTGCTTAAACAGACATATACACATAATTAATAATAACAATAATAATAATAATATTTAAAGATGTTGATCTAAGTGGATTTTTTTTCAAACACAACTAATTTTGTCTTAAATGATCACAACAAGTTTGGAAAGCAATCAAATGCTTTCATTATAACGTTAGATGTGTGCGTTTTTAAATAGACTTTTGGCAAATATTTGGCACAGTAAACTCTGTCTAATGTGGCTGTGAGCCTAATGTGGCCCACAGAAAATAAGGCAAATGTGGCCCAGTTGTTTTAAAACATATTTGGGCCACTTTTGGGAAATATTTGGGACAGTAAACTCTGGCTAATGCAGCCGTTAGCCTATAGTGGCCTAGAGAAGATATGGAAAATGTGGCCCAGTTGTTTTAAAACATATGTGGGCCACTTTTGGCGAATATTTGGTACAGTAAGCTCTGGCTAATGTGGCTGTGAGCCCAAAGCAGCCCAGAGGAGATATGGCAAATATGGCCCAGTTATCTTAAAACATATGAGGGCCACATTGACTAAAGTCACCATCAAGTGTTTGCCTTAGTTGAACTCATAGCTCTGAACCTCCTAATATAGGAATAATTTAGGGCTGCTGTAACTTTTAAGAACTTTGCTTGAAAAGTTTGTTTATTACAGCAAACAAAATGAAGTGAGGCACGACCTCTGATGAAAGTATATAGTTCACTGATGTTTACCAATGTTTAATCCATAATTAGAAGTAATATTTCAGATCTGGGCCAGAATAAAAGCAAATTGTGGCCCAGAATAGGGTCGGTTCTGGTTCATTTAGCTGAATTCAGGCTGATATGTGATATTACAATGACTTAATTGTGGCCCAGATCTGACAAACAGGACCGGACCGCCCTAGAGCCATCATTCCATTCAGTATGTGGTCCAGATGTAAGTGTCTGGTGTGGGCCAGATCTGGGCCAAAATAAAAGCAAAATTGTGTCCCAGAATAGGGTCAGTTCTGGTTCATTTGGTCGAATTCAGGCTAATATGTGATATTGCTATGGCTTAATTGTGGCCCAGATCTGACAAACAGGAGCGGACCGGCCTAGAGCCATCATTCCATTCAGTATGTGGTACAAATGTAAGTGTCTGGTGTGGGCCGGATCTGGGCCAGAGGAAAAGCAAACTGTGGCCCAGAATAGGGTCAGTTCTGGTTCATTTGGTCGAATTCTGGCTCATATATGGTATTGCTATGGCTTATTTGTGGCCCAGATCTGACAAACAGGAGCGGACCGCCCTAGGGCCATCATTCCATTCAGTATGTGGTACAGATGTAAGTGTCTGGTGTGGGCCAGATCTGGGCCAAAATAAAAGCTAAATTGTGTGCCAGAATAGGGTCAGTTCTGGTTCATTTGGTCGAATTCAGGCTGATATGTGATATTACTATGACTTAATTGTGACCCA
>NC_133183.1:4302500-4362500 GCF_049306965.1 Danio rerio | reverse complement strand
TAGATAGATAGATAGATAGATAGATAGATAGATAGGCAGGCAGACAGACAGACAGACAGACAGACAGACAGACAGACAGACAGACAGACAGACAGACAGACAGACAGACAGACAGATAGATAGATAGATAGATAGATAGATAGATAGATAGATAGATAGATAGATAGATGAAAACAGATGAAATGATAGAAAGATGGATGGATGAAATAGCTTAAATCTAAATGAACACATGATAAACTCATCAGAATCATGCACACTCACACACACACACACACACGCACACACATACGCACACATTGAGTACTAGCACCCTCTATCGAGCACTAACGTCAGTTCACTGCAGTTGTGCAAAGTTTTACCATTATAAATATGAATTGTATGGTAATATATATTGATGATAATGTTTAATGGTAAGAAAATAAATGATAATAAACACACAATAATTTAATAATTTATTTATAAAAATAAAAACACATGCATATGGGACTGTTAAAGTATGGCTATTACAAAAAGTACCATGACATAAGCATGTTATTAGACATGTCCACATGAAACATGAACTATTTAGGACATTACAATGAATGGAAAATAAAAATAATAATAAAAACAGTTAATTTATAATATAATATAATATAACATAATATAATATAATCGTTTTAATAGATAAAGCACATTCACGTTGCATTTAAAAATAAATGTAAATAACTGAATGAACATTGAATTGCATAAATTGTATGCTACACTAACCAAAAAAGGTTCTTTTGGATTTGGCAAAATGCAATATTTTAGTTTACATTGCAATGTTATACAATGAAAAACTAAAGCACATTCACATATTGGTAATGCAGTGTTACTCTTTTAATAAATGTAATTGAGAATTAATTTAAATCACCTTTTTTTGTTTAAAAATATGCATTAAAGTGACTTGGTATTGGCCATAGCATCATCAGTGCGATACAACCAGTCTGTATTGTACAGTGAGCAGCATACATGAATATACAATCTCTTTTTTAAATTAATACTGTCTATTGGATGTTATAAAATATGATATTTGTCCGGGTGCTCCGGTTTCCCCCACAGTCCAACGACATGCGGTACAGGTGAATTGGGTAGGCTAAATTGTCCGTAGTGTATGAGTGTGTATGTGGAAGAATGTGTGTGGATGTTTCCCAGAGATGGGTTGCGGCTGGAAGGGCATTCGCTGCGTAAAAAAACATTCTCTATAAGTTGGCAGTTCATTCCGCTGTGGCGACCACGGATTAATGAAGGGACTAAGCCGACAAGAAAATGAATGAATAGAGTAGTCAGAAAACTAATCTAAAAAAACAAAAACATGATAAAAAATAAGTAGACCCAAATAAATTACAAAAAAAAAAAATTCTGTAAGAGGAAAAATCAAGTGAACGATAAAAAAAAAAAAATATATATATATTTAAAATGTTCTTTTTTTATGTACTTTTATATGTATTTGTTTACATGCACCGATGATATGGCCACTTTATTAGGTACACCAGTCCAACTGCTCGTTAATGCAAATTTCTAAACAGCCAATCACATGGCAGCAACTCAATGCATTTAGGCATGTAGACATGGTCAAGACGATCTGACTTTGAACGTGGCATGGTTGCCAGATGGGATGGTCTGAGTATTTCAGAAACTGCTGATCAACTGGAACCATTTCTAGGGTTTACAGAGAATGGTCTGAAAAAGAGAAAATATCAAAACAAATGCCTTGTTGATGCCAGAGGAGAATGGCCAGACTGGTTCTAGCTGATAGAAAGGCAACAATAAATCAAATAAGCACTCGTTACAACTGAGGTCTGCAGAAGAGCATCTCTGAACACACAACACGTCAAACCTTGAGGCAGATGGGCTACAGCAGCAGAAGACCACACCGGGTGCCGCTCCTGTCAGCTAAGAACAGGAAACTGAGGCTACAATTCACACAGACTCACCAAAACTGGACAATAGAAGATTGGAGAAACGTTGCCTGCTCTGATGAGTCTCCATTTCTGCGTCACATTCAGATGGTCGGGTCAGAATTTGGCATCAACAACATGAAAGCATGAATCCGTCCTACTTTGTATCAATGGTTCAGGCTGGTGGTGGTGTAATGGTGTGGCGCATATTTTCTTGGATACTTTGGGTCCATTAGTACTAATTGAGCATCGTGTCAACACCACAGCCTACCTGAGTATTGTTGCTGACCATGTCCATCCCTTTATGACCACAGATACCCATCTTCTGATGGCTACTTCCAGCAGGATAACGCACCATGTCATAAAGCGTGACTCATCTCAGACTGATTTCTTGAAACTGACAATGAGTTCACTGTACTAAATTGGCCTCCACAGTCACCAGGTCTCAATCCAATAGAGCAGCTTTGGGATGTGGTGACACAGAAGATTCACATCATGGATGTGCAGCCAACAAATCTGCAGCAACTGTGTGATGCTATCATGTCAATGTGGAGCAAAATCTCTGAGGAATATTTCCAGTACCTTGTTGAATCTATTACACAAAGAATAAAAGCAGTTATTTAAGCAAAAGTGGGTAAAACCCGGTACTAGTAAGGTGTACCTAATAAACTGGCCATATATATTCACTGAGAAATGGATAAAAATAAGTATTTTCAAAGGGGGTGTATTCATTTACAGTAATAAAGTCGGAATTATTAGCCCTCCTGAATTATCAGCCCGCCTGTGTATTTATACACAGAGAAGATTTTTTTCAACACATTTCCAAACATAATAGTTTTAGTAACTCATTTCTTAAAACTGACTGCTATTGACTACATATTTTTCAAGATACAAGTATTCAGTGACATTTAAAAGTAATAATTAATTAGGTTAAAGTTAGGGAAATTAAGCAAGTCATTGTATAACGAGGGTTTGTTCTGTAGACGATTGAAAATAAATATTGCTTAAGGGGGCTAATAATATTGACCTAAAAATTGTATTTAAAAAAAATTAAAAACTGCTTTTATTCTAGCCGAAACAAAACAAATAAGACTTTCTTCAGAAGGAAAAATATTATTGTAAATACTATGAAAATTTCCTTGCTCTGTTAAACGTCATTTAGGAAATATTTAAAAAGAAATTCACCGGAGGGCGAACAATTTTGACTTCTGAGCACTGTATAGATTGCACTGCTGTTAGAGGGACTCTACATTTGAGATGTTTGTACAGAGAAACACATTGAAAAAACATGTGCGTTCGTGTAGGATGAACCAAACAGGGCAAACGATAACCCCGACTGTGCCACAGAGCATCAAAGGTGGTGTGTGTGTGCTTGTGCGTGCGTGTGTGTGTGTGGACCTGCTGTCAGACGGGTGAATTATTTATCAGAGTGTTCCGCCTCCAATCTGTTTGGGCGACAGGAATGGATACGTGTGTTAAAACAAACAGAAGTTGAGATTTGTTCATGTCTGTTGTCCAGGCTGTGATGGTGTGATGGGGAGGGGGGACGAAACCCTTCACTGGTCAACATTGAACCACATCAAAGCCCAGCGGAGATGTACACATACGCACACACTGGAGACCCTCTGGAGCGCATTAACACAGCCTGGCCATCTACACCACAACACTGCTGTCCTACAGTGGAGATGTGGACTCTGCTGATGATTTTAGTGCTGATGAATTACAGACAAACACAACCAGGAGTAACATATTGATATCATTTAAATGCGCACAGTAGACCAATCTGTTACTTGAGTAAAAGGGCAGGTATCCTATGTAGACGTAGAAAGTAATAGATTTTGGTTACTCTTTATTTTGATGGTCTGTTTGTTGAATTTAAGGTACATTGCATCTATATGCCAACTAATTCTCATTGGATTATACGTAGGCTGTTACTGTTGGGGTTATACTTGCAAAGTTTCTTATGGTCAGTTAAATGTTTGTTGAAGGATCAGTATCAACAAATATTAAGCAGACAGTTTACTAATACTCAAATGGACCATCAAAATACAGTGTTACTTAGATAATTGATTTGCTTAAGTGTACCAGTAGACTAGAGTGGAACGGAACAGAATAGAAAGCTTTAATGTCATTGTGAAGATATAACTTCCGCTTAAAATGCTAAAAGATATACACTCACCGGCCACTTTATTAGGTACACCTTACTGGAGATTTTGCTCCATATTGAAAGGATAACATGATAGAGTGAATCTCCCGTTCCAACACAACCTAAAGGTGCTCTATTGGATTGAGCCCTGGTGACTGTGGAGATCATTTGAGTACAGTGAACTCATTGTCATGTTCTATAGATAGATAGATAGATAGATAGATAGATAGATAGATAGATAGATAGATAGATAGATAGATAGATAGATAGATAGATAGATAGATAGATAGACACAGTTTGAAGATAGATAGATAGATAGATAGATAGATAGATAGATAGATAGATAGATAGATAGATAGATAGATAGATAGATAGATAGATAGATAGATAGATAGATAGATAGATAGATAGATAGACACAGTTTGAAAATAGATAGATAGATAGATAGATAGATAGATAGATAGATAGATAGATAGATGATAGATAGATAGATAGATAGATAGATAGATAGATAGATAGATAGATAGATAGATAGATAGATAGATAGATAGATAGATAGACACAGTTTGAAAATAGATAGATAGATAGATAGATAGAAAGATAGATAGATAGATAGATAGATAGATAGATAGATAGATAGATAGATAGATAGATAGATAGATAGATAGATAGATAGATAGATAGATAGATAGATAGATAGATAGATAGATAGATAGACACAGTTTGAAAATAGATAGATAGATAGATAGATAGATAGATAGATAGATAGATAGATAGATAGATAGATAGATAGATAGATAGATAGATAGATAGATAGATAGATAGATAGATAGATAGATAGACACAGTTTGAAAATAGATAGATAGATAGATAGATAGATAGATAGATAGATGGATAGATGGATAGATAGATAGATAGATAGATAGATAGATAGATAGATAGATAGATAGATAGATAGATAGATAGATAGATAGATAGATAGGTTCTTTCTTTTGTTGAACACAAAATAAATTATTTTGAGAAATGTTGCAAACCTATAACCATAGACTTCCATTGTTTTTCCTACTATGGAAGTCAATGGTTACAGGTTTTCAGCTATCTTCAAAATATCTTCTTTTGTGTTTAATAGAAGAAAGCAAAGGTTTAAAACCACTCAGGGTTGAGTAAATAAAAAAATAAATTTCTTTTTTGTGTGTGAACTGTCCCTTTAAATGTGACCTGAACATCCCGCAGCTCAGATGAGGTGTTCAGAGAGCCTCGTGTGGCCACAGGTGTGTGGGACGGCCTCTATTCATGATTGATGTGCTGTAGGTGGGCTGACAGCGGTTCTCCGTATGCCCTGTCATATGGCAGAGGTTTGGTGTTGGCTCGGCTGTAAAGATAAGAGCTGTCACTCTCAAATGCTTGAGGATTTCCTGATGTCTTCATAACACACCTGTCAGGGGTTTTTTGAGGTCTGAGCAGGAGCATTTCAACTGTGTTGGTGATTTTACCTGCTCATAGCTTGTTATTTGTAAGAACAACAGTGAGTAAAATCTTCTGGTAAAGCTGTGATTAATTTAAAATGTCGATGTTAGTTTCAGGCATGACGGCTCAGTCCCCTCACAGCAAGAAGATTGCTGGTTCGAATCCCAGCAGGGTCAGTTGGCTTTTCTGTGTGGAGTGTGCATGTTCTCCTCATGTTGGTGTGGGTTTCCTCCGGGTGCTTCGATTTCCCCCACAGTCCAATGACATGTGCTATAGGTGTATCGAATAAACTAAATAGTCCGTAGTGTATAGCTGCGTCCCAAATCGCATACTTATGCACTATTCTACGCCATTTTGTAGTATAAATAGTGTAAATAGTGTGTTCACACTGAAAACTATAAAAATAATAAGTGCACTTTAATTTCCCGGATGATGCACTCATTCAGCCGCTAAAATGAAGGGAGGAATGATGGACACTTCACGCACTCAACGACCGCAGGTTTGCTTACGTAGCGGAAGAGGCGGAGCTATCAGGCGCACATGTTGAATAACTTTATTTATTTTGGATGGTGAGAACAAAATTCTCCTACGAGAGTGATTATAGCGCCTCCCGATGGTGAATGCGGCAACACTCATGGCAGGTATTATTTGATAATTCGGTCGTTTATTTCACTGATTTGGCGACCGTCAAACGTCATCAGGAAAACGGTTTGAATTTCCGCTTAGTAAAAAAACATTAGTGTGCCATTTGGGACGCCACTACATACATATACTATCCTGTTGAGTGTGTAAGTGCATAAGTACATAGTGCATGAGTGCATAGTGTATAGTGTGCCATTTGGGACGCAGCTTATGAGTGTTTATATCAGTAAGAGTGTATGGTTGTTTCCTACATGCTAATATATATGTAGTTATCTCTTTATGCCAGTTCTTTCAAACTTCATAAAACTACTTCATTTATTTAAACTTTAAAACTACTTCAGTCTTTCAGACGAGGCTTTCTCACGCCAACATAAAGTTGTCTACGAAATGTACTTTTTGAGTAATAAATTTAGTATATTTATAGTATATATTTATATTAGTTTTAATTAGTATATTTAAATCAAATATCAATATAAACTAGATGATTAAAGTGCGACAAGCTTTAAGGCTGGCTTGAGAAAGCCTGTTGGTGATAGTTTATTTAACTTAATACAGATTGAAAAAGTGTAGGCAGGCAGGTAGGTAGGTAGGTAGGTAGGTAGGTAGAGTTTGAAAAAAGATAGATAGATAGATAGATAGATAGATAGATAGATAGATAGACAGACAGACAGACAGACAGACAGACAGACAGACAGACAGATAGATGATAGATAGATAGATAGATAGATAGATAGATAGATAGATAGATAGATAGATAGATAGATAGATAGATAGATAGATAGATAGATAGATAGATAAAGTCACACAACCA
Source organism: Danio rerio (assembly GCF_049306965.1). Taxonomy (NCBI): domain Eukaryota; kingdom Metazoa; phylum Chordata; class Actinopteri; order Cypriniformes; family Danionidae; genus Danio; species Danio rerio. Next base: position 4,355,515 of record NC_133183.1, on the reverse strand, counting down.
GCGATCGTTTTCCAGAGGTCGCTGGTTCTCACACAAACTTCAGGACTACACTTCCGCATTTCCTGGACTACATTTTCATACATGCACTGCTCCCAGACACCCATGCTCACACATCTATTCTGATTACAATCACCAGCTGTACCTTGTCACAGACCGATAACCTACCATACATAAGCCACTCATGAACTCATCCAGGTTGCCGAGTCTTGTTATTTGTTTCAGTTGCATTACAAAGCGTTTCTCCCTGTCTTGTTTCTCCGTGTTAGACCCTAGCCTTGTTTACCTTTGTTCTCCTGTTTAGCCGCCTGCCTTTTGACCTGTTGCCTGTTTATACCGACTACGATTCTGGACTGCCTTAACATACCCGTTTGACCTAATTGATCTTTGCTTGCCTGACGCTGAATAAACCTGCATATTGGATCTTACCTCCTGTTTTCTCTGTCATCCATCCCGTCGTTATAGATAGATAAATAGATAGATAGATAGATAGATAGATAGATAGATAGATAGATAGATAGATAGATAGATAGATAGATAGATAGATAGATAGATAGATAGATAGATAGATAGATAGATAGATAGATAGATAGATAGACGGACAAATAGATACTTTTTAAACTACTTCAATTATTTAAACTTTAAAACTATACATTGTCAGATGAGGCTTTCTCACGCCACAATAATGTTTGTCTATGAGCTTTACTTTTCTAGTTATATATTAATATAACTGCATGTATTTATAGTACATATTTATTTGGTTTTAATTAGTATATTTAAATCAAATATCAATATAAATAAATCTTCCAAAACTCTTGGTCACTATACTTTTCAACCTCAAAAAGAGAGAGAGAGAGAGAGAGAGAGAGAGGGAGGCTGAGTGAGTGAGTGAGTTTCAAAAGAAAAAATTCAAAGATGGACTGAAACATTTGTGCAGATGTAATTTATTGAAAAAGCCTGAATTGCTGTCAGGTTTAACGTGTTTTTAATTTAGAGACATTTGCTCGCGCTGATTAACCGTGCTGTTTTCCCGCTCGAGCTGTCAGTGCGGAGTGATCCTCACAGCCTGTCACGAGCTCTGATGGTTACCGGCTGCTTATTGGGTGTTTGACTGTAAGATCCGTCGCTGGCTGACGTTTGACCTCCTGCTAACTTTGCGCAGAGGAAGTCCAGCCCTGTGGAAATCCTTCAGCTCGGCGTCTTTGAAACTTTAGCACTCCACTTCTCTCTGTTGTGTCTCTCTCTGAGTCCCCCCACCCCCACCCCCCTTAACAAAAAAACTTTGCCTGTCATCGAGTATCTCTCTCTCTCTCTCTCTCTCTCTCTCTCTCTCTCTCTCTCTCTGTTTCAGTTCATGAAAAATTATGACAATGTTTCAAAGCATTTACAAAGGTTCTTTATAAAAAGAACATCTATACAGTTGAAGTCAAAATTAATTAGCCCTCCTGTACATAATATTTGACAAGACATTTTTCAAGATACTAATACTCAGCTTAAAGTGACATTTAAAGGCTTTACTAGGGTAATTAGGTTAACTATGCAAGTCATTGTCTAACAGTGGTTTGTTCTGTAGACAATCGAAAGTAAATATAGCTTAAAGGGGCTAATAATATTGACCATGAAACAGTTTTTTTTTTTTAAACTGCTTTTATTTATAGCTGACATAAAACAAATAAGACTTTCTTCCGAAGAAAAAAAAATATAGGAAATACTGTGGAAAAATTCCAAAGTCCAAAATGTGCAGGGTTAATAATGCAAAGGTTAGTGTATACTCCATTTAGCCGGCTTTGCGATTTTGATTGTTTGGCGCCGTCTTGTGACTGAACAGTGCACAGCTTAGTGTATACGCCATTAGCTGTTTTCGTTTCTGTCAGCTTTGTGTTCTTGGCTGTTTGGCGCCATCTTGTGACTAAATAATGTGCAGGTTAGTGTATAATCCATCAGCTGTTTTAGCTTCTGTCACCTTAGTGTCTTTGACTGTTTGGCGCCATATTCTGTCTGAATAATGCTCAGGTTAGTGCATACTCCATCGGCTGTTTTCATTTCTGTCACCTTCCTGTTTTTGACTGTTTGGCCCCATATTCTGTATGAATAATGCGCAGGTTAGTGTATACTCCATCAGCTGTTTTTGCTTCTGTCAGTTTGTGTTGTTGGCTGTTTAGTGCCATCTTGTTACTTAATAAGGCACAGGTTAGTGTATACGCCATCAGCTGCTTTTGTTTCTGTCAGATTTATGCTTTTGACTGTTTAGTGCATTCTAGTGTTGGAATAATGTTCAGGTTAGTGTATACTCCATTGAGCTGGTTTTGTTTCTGTCACCTTTGTGTTTTGGACTATATATTTTTGTGCTCTTACATATAAGATCAATGACAAGACTATTATCTATCTATCTATCTATCTATCTATCTATCTATCTATCTATCTATCTATCTATCTATCTATCTATCTATCTATCTATCTATCTATCTATCTATCTATCTATCTATCTATCTATCTATCTATCTATCTATCTATCTATCTATCTATCTATCTATCTATATACGTGTCATCATAAAGGAAGCCCAGTCCACTAGTGACCATCTCTCCCTCATTAGAATAGGACATTAGTCTTGTTTTTTAATCTGCCACTATGCTGACACACAGACATTTGCAGCTCCGCCCACTTTTGAAAAGAGCACAATCTTACTTGAATTTAAAGCGACAGTCACCAAAACACCACAATTAGGATCATAGCCTAAAAGCATCCGTTACAAAGAGTTCGAAAATATTATTTGTGTGGTATTTTGAGCAAATACAAACTCTACATCAGGACATCAGAGCCTATTATTTTACATCTTGTAAAAATGGGCATAATAGGTCCCCTTTGAATGGTGTGGTGGAATTTTTTATTTTCATGTGAGGAGATGTTCACAGTCATTGCACAATTTTTGACTGTTTGGTGCCATCTTCTGTCTGAATAATGCACAGGCTAGTGTATACTCCATCAGCTGTTTTCACTTCTGTCAGCTTTGTGTTCTTGGCTGTTTGGCACTATCTTGTGACTTAATAATGCACATACCTCATCAGCTGTTTTCTGTCAGCCTTGCGTCTTTGACTGTTTGGCGCCATCTTTTGACTGAAAAATGCACAGGTTAGTGTATACTCCCTCAGTTGATTTGTTTCTGTCAGTTTTATGCTTTTGACTGTTTGGTGCCATCTTGTGACTTAATGCATAGGTTAGTGTATACTCCATTCAGCTGGTTTTGTTTCTGTCACCCTTGTTTTTTTTGTACTATGTATTTTTGTGTCAAGTAATTGTGTAATAAATACAATAAAAAAAAACATCCAAGATGATTGTTTTTGCATAATAAACCATTCAGTTGATTTTGCATTGGGCTAACAATAAGCCTGTCTGGCTTTATTCAGAGATAACAACCTCCTGGATGTACTTTAACCCTAACATAAAGATTTTTTTTTAAAAAGTGCAGATTTTCTCTCTTTCACACTGGCACATGTTTTTGAGCTCCAGAGGAGGCTGCAGCTGGTCAGGGAAGAGCCTGTGTTGCGCTGCTCTCGGCTGGGCTCTGCAGGGGGGCTGAGGAGGGGCTCTGGATCTCACTGAAAGAGAAAAAGAAAGAGATCAAGGATAAAATGAAAAGAGAAATCTGTGATCCCCCTGGCACCTCCTCCCCCGGCCTTGTCTCTTTTTTTTTTCTTCTGCCGTTTCTCTGGTCTTCTGTTCACTTTAAGCGGACGCTCAATGTTAGACTTGGTGTCAGGTGCACTCAGACTGCAGTGAAAATGATTTAACAACTGTATTGATTTCTGATTCACTTGTGTGTCACTGTTACTGCCTCTACTGAGGAGCTTTAGATGATATATTTAGATGACTTTGAGATGATTTTCAATTATAGTTAAGCTTATTGTCATTGTGGAGAGGGCAGGAGAAAGGCACCTAACCATTAAATATGCATACACTTATATATGTATGCATATGTATAGTATATATAATATAAAATAATTAAATAATTATTAAAAAAATAATTAAATAAGGTTTAAAAACTACATACCTGAAGCCAACTTAAAAATAAGAAATGTAATTAAATAAGTAGTAATTAGGGCTGCATGATATTGAAGCACAGACATTGCAATATTTTCATTCACTGCAATATATATTGTAATATAAATGCAATTTCACCAGTTGACTTAAAAAGGTTGTAAAGAATTCATAGTTTTAAATCAATTGCGGTGATTTTGGCATGTTGACATCGTCAAGAGGATCTGCTGCAGTTCAAACCTAGCCTCAGAATGGGAAAGAAAGGTGATTTAAGTAACTTTGAATGTGACATGTTTGTTGGTGCCAAACCGGCTGGTCTGAATATTTCAGAAACTACTGATCTACTGGGATTTTCACGCACAACTGTCTCTAGGGTTTACAGAGAATGGTCTGAAAAAGAGAAAATATCAAAACAAATGCCTTGTTGATGCCAGAGGAGAATGGCCAGACTGGTTCCAGCTGATAGAAAGGCAACAGGAACTCAAATAAGCACTCGTTACAACCGAGGTCTGCAGAAGAGCATCTCTGAACACACAACACATCCAACCTTGAGGCGGATGAGCTACAGCAGCAGAAGACCACAACGGGTGCCGCTCCTGTCAGCTAAGAACAGGAAACTGAGGCTACAATTCACACAGGCTCACCAAAACTGGACAATAGAAGATTGGAGAAACGTTGCCTGCTCTGATGAGTCTCCATTTCTGCTGCCACATTCAGATGCTCGGGTCAGAATTTGGCATAAACAACATGAAAGCATGGATCCAACCTGCCTTGTATCAACAGTTCAGGCTGGTGGTGGTGGTGTGATGGTGTGGGGGAGATTTTCTTGGCACACTTTGGGTTCATTAGTACCAATTGAGCATCGTGTCAACACCACAGCCTACCTGAGTATTGATGCTGACCATGTCCATCCCTTTATGACCACAGCGTACCCATTTTCTGATGGCTACTTCCAGGAGAATAACACACCACGTCAAAGAGCGTAAATCAATCAGACTGGTTTCTTGAACATGACAATGAGTTCACTGTACTCAAATGGCCTCCACAGTCACCAGGCTCAATCCAATAGAGCAGCTTTGGGATGTGTTGGAACGGGAGATTCACATCATAGTTGTGCAGCCAACGAATCTGCAGCAACTGCGTGATACTATCATCTCAATATGGACTAAAATCTCAGTGGAATAGTTCCAGTAGCTTGCTGAATCTACGCCATGAAGGATTAAGGCAGTTCTGAAGGCCAAAAGGGGGTCCGACCCAGTACTAGTAAGGTGTACCTAATAAAGTGGCCGGTGAGTGTATATCTGTAGGCATATTTTTTTAAAAACTGAAATTAATAAAATGAGTAACACTAAACATGGTTAAAGCTTTACTTAATAAAAAAAAAGCTGTAAAATATAAAATCTACAATATCATCTCACTCATATTGTAGTATCAAAAGATCATGTACAGAAAATGGAATTATGTATAATGCAATAAGATCATGTACATAAAACAATTTTCAATAAATGATGTATAGCTCCAGCAGTGCAGTATGATGTTGAACCACAGTGCCATGGGTTTGATTCCCATGAAATGCATAAAATGATCAAATGCAAAGTTACATAGGATTAAAGCATCTGCCCACTGCATATAATAAATTCATATAGCGTGCGCAGAACATGCACATTTTAATTCACTATGCGGAAGTCTCTTCTTGTGAACACAGATACAGCACACATAACTGTATTAAGTTATTAAAAAATGCTATATTTTGTGCTCTTGTTATACTCTACAGCATTTCCCTAATGGGAATACTGTAAACGGAATCTGAGCACTGGATTGCAACTGCTGTTTCCCATTTCCAGTTTTATCGTTTTTACTTTTCAGTTCCAGGTTTCTGTTTCAAACTGTTGTGCATTTGCATTTAAGGCTTTTAGCAGACTCTGTTACACTGAGCGACTTGTATGTTAAGACCACCGTGATCAACAGCTGTGGAGCATGTCATTTACACTGCATTTGAGTGCATTTAAGTCAGACAAAAATGCAAAGGAACTTCATGTAACTCTGTAAAGATAAAGATACAGTTGAAACCAGAAGTTTACATACACTCTAAAAAATTAACATAACTATTTTTAAAAAAAATGTCTGATGGTAAATCATACTAAACGTTTACTATTTTAGGTCCGTTAGGATTACCTAAATGATTTAAATTTGCTAAATGCCAGAATAATGAGAGAATTTTTTATTAATTTCTAAACAGTCAAAAGTTTAGATATATTTTCTTGTTTTTTAATAGCTTTGCTTTTCAAACTGTATAATTTTGGTCAAAAGGTTTAGGTATTTTTCCACAAGCTTTTCACAATTTTGGAATTTTGGCCCATTCCTCCTGACAGAATTGGTGTAACTGAGTCAGATTTGCTGAGCTTTTTCAACTCTGCCCACAAGATTTCTATAGGATTGAGATCAGGGCTTTGTGATGGCCACTCCAAAACATTCACTCTGTTGTCCTTAAAGCACATTTTACAGTTTTTCTTAGTTGTTTACACACAATTACTTGTACTACAGACACAATTTCTACAACATGTAACTGATGCACCAACCCCCTGAACCAATTCTGCTAAACTACAAGCACAATTCCTGCTTTACACTCAAATTGCAGGTTTGAAACACACTTTTTTTCAAAACACTACACACAATTCTCTGCATTTTACACAATTTTCATGCTGAAAATCTTTTGTTTTCACAAGGAACACACTGTCATTCAGAATTGTAAAGTCAGTTGCCTTACTTTGCATACTAACTCATCACATGAGTAAACACTTGTCTCACAGAATTTCAATTTAGAAATCAGAGCTCATCTGGATCATAACTGGTTCACTTCCCACCCACAATTTTTAGTGGTTTATCTCCCTCCATATTCTCCATTCCTCAAACCTATTGAGGAATTGTTTTTCTGCCTGGAGATGGAAAGTGTATGACCGAAATCCACACACACGTATACCCCTTCTCCAAGCTATAGCAGTTGATGCTTTTCATGGCTGGATTCACCATGCAAGGTGACATTTTCCCAGCTGCTTGGTCAGACCAAAACAGAAAAGAGGATGCAGTATAGCTGTTTTTTTTTTTTTTTTACTGTAACTGTATTCTGTAAATACATCTGTTGATGGTACATGAATACCATGTTATCTGCAACTTTGTGTTGGTTGGGACTAACACTGTGTACACAGTTTTTTGGGGGGAAATACAGCAAAATATATTTGGTATTTGTGCGTTTTGTATAAAACAATATTCTGATATATTTTACAGTGCACTTCTGTAGGCCTATGTACTGTCTGTCTATAGTAAGTTTAACACTGAACAAAAAAGGGTGACAGTAAGTCATTATGATGAATGGTCATAGTGTTTTACATTAAGCACATCAGTGTTTAATTGATCTTATAATTGTCTATTGATGTGATGGCTTGTGTGTGTGTGTCATTTGAAAACAAAATACCATTTTGTGAAGAAATCACATTGTTTTGAATGTAGAGTTTCATTTTGCAGAAGAATTGAAGAGTTTTGCCCAATGTGTATGTGTGTGTTTTGTGTGTAGAGTTCTGACAATATGAGACCTGCTTACAGAAAATGTGTGTAAACAATTGGAAAAAACTGTAACTAATTTGGCAGTATGCTTGGGGTCATGGTCTGTTTGGAAGACCCATTTGTGGCCAAGTTTTAACTTCCTGGCTGATGTCTTGAGATGTTGCTTCAGTATTTCTACATAATGTTCTGTCTTCATGATGCCATCTATACTGTGAAGTGGACCAGTCCCTCCTGCAGCAAAACAGCCCCACAACATGATGCTGCCGCCCCCATACTTCACAGTTGGATGGTGTTAGGCTTGTAAGCTTTCCCCTTTGTCCTCCAAATGTAACACTGGCCATTATGGCCAAACACTTCAATCTTAGCTCCATCAGAGCACAGGACATGTCTCCAAACATTAGTCTTTTCCCCAGTGTAATTTAGCAAATTATAATCTGGCTTTTCTGTTGATTCTGGCTTGTTGATTTTCCCATGTTGTCACACAAGGAAGCAGTGTTTGAGGTTTTCCTTCAATACTATTCTACAGTTGTGTCTCCAATTAACTCAAATGTCGTCAATTAGCCAATCAGAAACCTCCAAAACCTTGACACAATCATCTGAGCTTTTTCAGAGGCAGAATAATCCTATTGTATGTAAACTTGACTTGCAAGAAACGTTATAACAGTTTCTCAAAAACTTTCTCTCTCATTATTCTGCTATTAGATTTGGGTTGTTCGAAAGTCCTACCCCTCACTAACAAATGTCCAAAATTTGTCCTATAGATGAGCTCATTTGTCTTATTTTCACTGCTATGCCATAATAAATAGGCCTTTGCCTTTCATATGAGCCACTTCTGATACCAAATGATCAACTAGAAGTCAAGTTATTATTTGTTGTTCCTAAAACTTGAATAGGCGACAGGACTTCTGTCAGGTAGTGTACATTCTTATTGTAAAGCATTACCCAGAATTAAGTGTTGCAATTCTCCAGCATCAGAAACAGCAAAACACATTTCCAGCATTCCCAGTGAGATGGGCAGCAGGAATCTGGCAGCGGTTTAACATTGTTATCAGTCCGTGCGCTATTTACCTAATGCCTTTCGGTGTAATTGGATTACATGATCCCGCTTGTCAGCCCAGGTGTGTTATGCATCTATTAAATGACTGACGTTTTTATGTAGCGAAGCTGAAAGCGCCGGGTCCTTTTTTTTCTCCACGTTGAGTGAAATCAGGTGTTGGGCTCGATGTGTGAGGGGCCGTAAATGTGCACACAGTAATAACCTTCCCTCTCCTCCGTTTTCACCTCCTTCTTCGCTGCCTCGATCTCTCTCTTTTTTTCTGTCCCTTCCATTTGCAAGGTGTGATATTGCTTTAATTCGGCAGAAACATGTGGAGGGATCTGGAATATCTCTGAGGATTAGTGGAAGAGGGGAAAAACTCAACTTTTTCTCCGGCTCTTTCTGTCCGCTGCCAGACTCGGGCAGCTTGTGTTGTAGAGCAGCAGCGGGGTCTGCTGGGAATGAATGTAGTTAGTGCGACCTTTGACCCCGAGAGCTGTTGACATGGAAGGCGGCCAAGAAGGGCTCTTACAGGACCCTTTTGTTAATCTCATTCATGCCTCGCTTTTGCACAAAAAAGTGTGTGTGTGTGTGTGTGTGTGTGTGGAGGGTGTTGGCAGTTCTACTTGCTGGAATGTGCTTTCTCTCTCTCTCTCTTTATTAATGTCATGTATTGTAATAGGGTATTTTGTATTAAACGTCCTGTTAAAGAAAATCCTTCTTTCTTTCTCTTTCTCTCTCTCTTTCTCTTTTACTCTCTCTCTCTTTATTAATGTCATGTATTATATGAATGTATTGTCAATAAAATGGGGTATTGTGTATTAAAAGTTGGTAACAGCTTATTTATTTATTTTAATGGTCAATATTGCACATTTTGCTGACTAAAAGTTGTATTGCAACTACATGCCAAATAATTCTGTCCTGCCCAAGACCAGTTGCTCACTGAAGCTAAGTAGGGCTGAAAACCGATGTGACAAAAAGTTTTTGAAATTGTTGCAAATTTATAAAAATAAAATAAAAAAAAAACTAAAAAATCACATGTGCATCAGTATTCACAGCCTTTGCTCAAGACTTTGTTGATGCACCTTTGGCAGCGATTACAGCCTCAAGTCTTTCTGAATATGATGCCACAAGCTTGGCACACCTGCCTTTGGGAATTTTTCCCCATTCTTCTTTGCAGTGCCTCTCAAGCTCTATCAGGTTGGATGAGAAGTGACGATGTACAGCCATTTTCAGATCTCTCCAGAGATGTTCAATAGGATTTAGGTCTGGGCTCTGGCTGGGCCACTCAAGGACATTCACCGAGTTGTTGTGAAGCCACTCCATTGATATTTTGGCGGTGTGCTTTGGGTCATTGTCCTGCTGGAAGATGAACCGTCGCCCCAGTCTGAGGTCAAGAGCACTCTGAAGCAGGTGTTCATTCAGGTTTTCATTCAGCTGCATTCATCTTTCCCTCTATCCTGACTAGTCTTCCAGTTCCTGCTGCTGAAAAACATCCCCACAGCATGATGCTGCCACCACCATGCTTCACTGTAGGGATTGTATTAGACTGGTGATGAGCGGAGCCTGGTTTCCTCGAACTGTGACGCCTGGAATTCATTCGGAAGAGTTCAATTTTATTCTCAACAAACCAGAAAATTTAGTTTCTTATGGTCTGAGAGTCCTTCTGATGCCTTTTAACAAATTCCAGATGGGGAGTGGCTTAAGTGGCCTGGCCACTTTACCATACAGGCCTGATTGGTGGATTGCTGCACAGATGGTTGTCCTTCTGTAAGGTTCTCCTCTCTCCACAGAAGAACTCTGGAGCTCAGACAGAGTGACCATCAGGTTATTTATCACCTCCCTGACTAAGGCACTTCTCCCCCGATCACTCAGCTTAGATGGCCTGTCAGCTCTAGGAAGAGTACTGGTGGTTCCAAACAGCTTCCACTTATGGATGATGGAGGCCGCTGTGCTCACAGGAACTTTCAGAGCAGCAGATATTATTCTCTAACCTCCCCCAGCCTTGTACCTCGAGACAATCCTGTCTCGGAGTTCTACAGACAATTCCTTTGTCTTCATGCTTGGTTTGGGCTTTGACATGCACTGTCGACCCTGAGACCTTATATAGACAGGTGTATGCCTTCTCAAATCATGTCCAATCAGCTGAATTGACCACAGGTGAACTCCAATGAAGCTGCTGAAACATCTCAAGCATGATCAGTGGAAACAGAATGTACCTGAGCTCAATTAAGAGCTTCACGGCAACGGCTGTTAATACTGAGGTACATCTGATTTTTTAGCTTTTTATTTTTTTAATAAATTTGAAACAATTTAAAAAACTCTTTTTTCACATTGTCATTATGGGGGATTGTGTGTAGAATGTTGAGGAAATCAATGAATTTAATCCAAGTTGGAATAAGACTGTAACATAAAAACATGTGGAAAAAGTGAAGCGCTATCAATACTTTCCAGATGCACTGTATAATTTAATTATTATAGAATAATGGATAATGTTGAAAGGTTTAAGGATAGTTGGCGTTTAGATGGTAAAATGTTCTGTTATGCAAGATTTTTTATCATTTGTTTTTAATCATGTATTATATAGTTTTGTGTCTATACTGAATTAGAATTATTTCCCAGTACAGGGTTAAAGGTGTAAAACATATGCTGGATAAGTTGGCAGATCATTCCGCTGTGGTGACCCCTGATGAATAAAGAGACTAAGCCGAAGGAAAATAAAAGAATGCATTTGTATTTATTTAGTTTTGTAATATTTTATTATTGTTATCTCTCTCTCGCTCTCTCTCTCTCTCTCTCTCTTTCTCTCTCTCTCTCTCACTTTTTTTTCCCAGGCTTATTTGGAAGAATGGTTGGGCCCTCGACCAGCCCCACAGCTTTATCCCCCACCCTGCCCTTTCAGCTCAATCGACACTGACAGATTCCTGGCCTGGGTTTGCCAACTGGCACATGTGAGTCGAATGAAAGAGTGATGGAAAAAGAGCGAGTCCATCTCCAACGGGTCAGGAACATCGGCCCTCTGTAATCCAAGTGGCCAGAGTGGTGCTTTGAACTCTGTCCTGTTTATTTAAAGGGGACCTATTCTGCCTCCTTTACAAGATGTAAAATCCATCTCTGATGTCTCTAGAGTGTTTGTGTGAAGTTTCTGCTCAAAATACCACACAAAGAGTGTTTTATACGCTTTTGAAACTGACTCTTTTAGGCTATGATCCTAATTGTGGTGTTTTGGTGACTGTCGCTTTAAATTCAAATGAGATTGTGCTCTTTTTAAAAGAGGGCGGGGCTGCACATGCCAGTTTGGGACTTGTGGAGCTGCGCATGGATGGATTTGCTCTTCAGTGTTTGAACTTTCAGTAGTGATAATTAAACCACACTGAACTCAACTCAACTGAACTTATAAAAGTGCTTTTTGCAGAAAAAAGTCCTCTTTAAGGAGATCACCCTAAATCAAAACTTTGTTTTGCATGAACTCATTTTTAACACCATTTAACATTGAGAATACATTTGTATGAAGTTTGCATGTTCCCCCTGGTGCTGCGGTTTCCTGCACAGTCCAAACACATGTGCTAGGAGAATTGAATAAACTAAATTGGGCCTAGTGTATGCGGCTAGCAGAATAGTTAGCGGTTCATTCTGCTGTGGTGACCCCTGATGTATAAAAAACTTATACGAAGGAAAATATTTGAATACTGTAGGTCTTTAAATTGCACTTTAAACTGAAAACTAGTTACTTGTTAAATAACTAGTAAAATTGTATACTGTCATCAAATATATATACAGATGAAGTCAGAATTATTAGCCCTTAGACTTTTTTTTTCCAATTATTTCCCAAATGATATTTAACAGAGCAAGGAAACTTTCGCGTTATGTCTGATAATATTTTTTCTTCTGGAGAAAGTCTTTGGTTTATTTCGTTTTTTTAATTTATTTTTTTTTTTTTTTCATTTTAAGGTTAATTTTATTAGCCCCTTTAAGTTATATATTTTTTTTTTTCGATAGTCTACAGAAAAAAACCGTCATTATACAATAACTTGCAATATACAATAACAATAACTAGTTAACCTAATTAACCTAGTTAAGCCTTTAAATGTCACTTTAAGCTGTATAGAAGTGTCTTGAAAATATCTAGTAATTATTTACTGTAATCATGGCCAAGATAAAATAAATCTTATATAAGTTATATAAGTTAAATAAGTTATTAGAAATGAGTTATTAAAATGATTATGATTAGAAATGTCTTCTCTCTGTTAAACAGAAATTTGGGGAAAAAATAAACAGTGGGGCTGAAAATTCAGGGGACTGATAATATATATATATATATATATATATATATATATATATATATATATATATATATATATATATATATATATATATATATATATTATATATAGTTGGCTTAAAATACCCCAACATATAACCTTATTGTAGGTTATTATAGCACCGTCCCAACTATGGGTTATTTTAACCCAATGCATTTGGTTATTTTGATTAAATGTTATTTTTTTCCATTGTTGTATTACTATTGCTAATATTACTATTCATTGTATAAATATAGCTGTGTAAATAAATTACATGCAGTTTTTAAAAATATTAAAAATGCTTTATTTCCACTACATTTGAAGTTCCAGACAGAGCGTTTTTATCCAATTAATATAGATCGGCTACGAAGTGCATGTTCTTATCATGAATAATTAAGAGTGCGGGTGAAACAGATAGAAAAACACGACACGGAGAGGTAATTTGATTTAAAAAAAAATAAACCAAATAAACTTGAGCTTAAGCTTAAATAAACGTTATAATGCAAAAACATTGCGCTTGTGTATTATTACAACTGTTCTGTGTCAGTTAAATCAGTTGACTGTTGAAATTAAAAATTTTTAACCCAACCATTGGTTTAAATAAATAACTCAACGTTTTTCAGAGTATATATATATATATATATATATATATATATATATATATATATATATATATATATATATATATATATATATATAGACATGTATTTTTTTGGTTAAAAAAGTTTTTTAACTGTTTTCTAAAACATTTTTTTTTTATTTGAATTAATCTTAATTTATTAGAAACGTATTAAAATATCTTCTTTAAATATTTTTATGCATATTGCTTTTGTAAAATGTGAAACTCATAATTACTGATTAAGTGATCTACTTCATTTGTAAAAAGATATACTTTTATTTTTTGTTATAAGGTATTTCCTGTTTAGTCACTTCCTGTTAGTGTTCCTGGCTCTGTGTGAAAGCCATGTCAGACATGTGCTCTCTCGAGCAATCCAAAGCATCCACTTACTATCGTCATAGAGGCAATGCCGTAAGTTCATGTTTTGTACATTAGAAATGTTAAAGCTTTTATGTCAGTGATTATTTTGTCAAAAATACAATGTTTTCTAAGCTTGTTTACTATTGTAATCCCTACTGCAAAGTGAACTGTAATCTGTTTATGTTATGGTCATTTTAAATGCAATTTCAGTCAAAACACAATTCCTGAATACTGTTTTATTATTTTATTGCAGTTTTCACCACAAGTGATAATAAGAAAAGTGACAGTAAATCAGGGCTGTCCAAACTCTGTCCTGGAGGGCCGGTGTAGTGCACAGTTAAGCTCCAACTTTCTTCAACACACCTCCCTGGAAGTTTCTAGTGCACCCAGAAAGAGCTTAACTAGCTTGTTCAGGTGTGTTTAATTGGGGTTGGAACAAAAATATGCAGGATACTGGCCTTCCAGGACCGCGTTTGGACACCCCTGCAGTAAATGATCGACCTTACTACAACTCTGTCTTCATTGGCTATGGTTTAACTTGGTGTGTAGTCAGTTACAACACACTGCGCAACAACACTACAAGAAACTTCATGAATGTCTTTAAGTTTTACTAGCTGAATGCATCTTTATTTTTATTGAAAGTGTTAATATCTTTATTTTTTGTTTTTGCTTATTTTTTATGTGACTCCTTTCACACATATCTTCATTCTTGAGATCCTCCAGACATCCCTAACCTGTAATACGTTTATGGCTTTGCTATGATGACTGTATAGAACAATTACTATGTTTGTAAACATTTAGGATGCACGTGCAGGGAGGCGGCAGAAAAAAACGGGAGCGCCAGCATTTACAGCGAGGGAATGACATCAGATGCGGTGCAGTTTGTTGTTGTCTTAGAAATAAGATATATTGATTACACATTATATATATTATTTACATAATGCTTTCAGCATATTATAACAGCTCGTCACCCAGTGATAAGCACAGTGATTCAGCAAAATTAATGTTAAAGTGAGCGGCGTTCATCTGACAGGTCCAATTGCGATAGCACCCACCCAATGGATATTGGATAAGACGAAATGACCAAGCATCCAGCCCCAAATATACAATCTCATTGAAGCTCCAAGTGATTTTACAAGAGAGCAGTTAAAGAACTACAAGTCTTTGGATGCCAACAATGATGTTCTGTGTGGTCATGTGCAAGAAATAAGGCTCCATGATGACCAGATTCAAAACTATGTAGAGCTAAAAACCGAGATTCTGCTTAGCCAAAGACAAGGAAAGAAGACGGAGTTAATGTTATACAAGGCCTGGGTAATTAATCACCAACACGCAAAACGACTGCATTCTGACAGCAAACTGCACCTGTATGGCAGGATATGTGAAAGAGGTAAAGTCGGTTTTATATTTGCACATTCGGACTTTCTCCTTAACAATAAAATTTTGTTGAAGTATTATTTGCAAACTCTAAATAGCGAAATCTTATTAGCAGCCAATGACTATCAAAGTACAACATGTTCACAGTCAAATAAACTGTTAATGTTGTTTTCAAGTCACACTTGCAGGTTATTTCAGACCGAATATTCAAAGTGCCGTGGTAAACAATATAGCGAGTTTGTCACAAGTTGTAACTGAATGAATGTGTAAATATAAAACCAACTTTACCTTAATAAACGCAACTTTCATGTTTCATTCTTAGCATTCAGTGTCCGCAGTTTAATTCACCATATGTAACTGTTTTTGCTGAAATCATTTCTGCAATCAAAAACGAGTGATGTGTATGATTCAACATAGCGTGAACTGACCTGATATGACATGAGAACTGCAGAGTCCAGTATTTCTAATTAGCTCCTCACTTCATTCAGCTCCCATTTAGCCAAAACCGTCTACAGTCGGTTGTGTATGGTAAAAGTTAAGTTTTCTATTTTTGAACTCGAATTCGGCATTCTACCACACTAATCAACATTTTTCCCATTGCCACCTGTCCTTTTTTTGCAACCAGGGACCCTTGTGACGTCATGTGTGACGTAGGTTGGTAATTAATCTATTCAACATTGATATGGATCTGAAAACGTACCCCTATATACATTTCTGGAGAGCCTCAAATACGTCCCAGGAGCTAGTTTTTGTTTTCGTGAATCCATCAGAGGCCGCTATATATGCATTTTCAGATGTCAAACTTCTCTCGAGAGTGCCATTCGCGCCTGCTGTTCTCATGTAAATCCACCAGAGGCCGCTGTTAATTGACTGACAGACTGATCGATTGACTCGCCCTCCTCCTTCCCTAAAGCCAGCCGATAATGTTTTCAGAAGCATCAATTGACCCGCCCGTTCACTTCCCTAAACCCAACCAACAGTTTTAAAAATCAATCCAGAAAAAGAAAAGCCCTCGCCTGATTTTTACCACGTTTTCAGACTTTACCACATTCTCACCCTGTTATTGACTTGTTCGTTTTATTTTTGGCTTTTTTGTTTTACCTGCTTTCTAGAACCATTCTTTGCCAGACTAGAACCCCATCATTGTGGTCAACTCCTCTCTTAATCTTAAGCCCGCCGACACACATGGTGAGCCACTGGACAAACTGATAACAGTGAAAAAGCCGTCCATATGGAGGTAAGCGGTCAGCTGGTAAGTGCCAAAATGAACGCTGTCTTATCACCCCGTAGAGTTTGTTTTAAAGACTAAATGCAGCCACATATTCCTCTGGCTACTTCATTTGTGATCTCCAGAAATGTATATGGGGCTACGTTTTCAGAATGAGCCTATGGTCATATATTGACCTCCATGTGCTGTTAATGGGGTATATGCTGAAGCATGCTAATAGGACTTTTAATTTGCCAGTAACCTGGGTTAAGCGCTTCCGGCGAATTAAAGGCCAATGCAAAATCCGGCGCGTTTAAGGTCTGTTTTCTTTAAAAATCAGCGATCTCCACTAGCTGAGTGATATCCGATTTAAAGTGGGTCTCAGATTGTACAAGAAGCACTGCATTAAATTACATTTCCCCCACCATATCTTTATAATATGAGCATTTATTTTACCCCAGTGTATTCAATGGAGCTTCTGCGCTAGCCTGCCGATTCTGACGGGCGCGTGCGAGTAAACGGCTTTTTGTCTCGTTTTACACTTGAGCAACTAAATAAATGCTAAAGTTTATTTAACTGAATGTATTTTAATGACATTACAACATCGATGCTGTATAAGGAACCGTATAAAATGGAAAAAAGTTCACAATAACAGGTCACCGGAAGTGTATCAGCATGGGAACAGCACTAGCTCGGCATATACCCTATTTGACTCCTGTGTGCTGATAATCACAGCTCTCGGGTTCATTCATGCATTAGTAACGCAAACAGCAAATGCAAACAACCCATAGAGTGAATGTCACGCTCCATTTGCTCGCACTGCGTCTTTATTCTTCACCTATAGAGTCACAGTGGTTTCACTCAGGTCCAGCTGGGTGAATTAACATGGTCCCAGGCTACAGATTATATAGCAGGTTAACCACTGAAAGAGATGTGAAGCGTTCAGGAAAAAATCAATCAAGATTAACCCAGTCGTCTCTCAGTGGAGCACAGAGAAGCTCCTCGGGGGTTAAAGCCAATCCAGAGACAGAAAATAAATACACTGTGTTTGAGGAAATGTGCAAACTAAAGCCTGTTCCGCTGCCTTCAGCTGGAGGCATTTACTGTATCTGTCTCTTCAGGTCACTTAAAAAAAATGCTCTTTTTAACCTAACGCTGGGCAAAATATGGACAAACCCAAAAATTGGGTTTAAAAAATGTCATTTAGATTTAAAGGTGACCTATTATGCCCATTTTTACAAGATGTAAAATAAGTCTGATGTCGCTAGAGAGTGTGTGTGTGTGGAGTCTCTGCTCAAAATACAACACATAATGATTTATAACTCTTTAAAACTGACTTTATTAGCTTCTAGCATGTTTTAGCATGATATTAGCATAAATTAGCATGCTTCTAATAATAATAATAATTCCTTACATTTATGTAGCGCTTTTCTGGGCACTCAAAGCGCTTTACACATAGGGGGGAATCTCCTCATCCACCACCAGTGTGCAGCATCCACCTTGATGACGTGACAGCAGCCATTTTGCGCCAAACCGCACACCACACCAGCTGATTCGTGGAGAGGAGACAGAGTTATGAAGCCAAGGGGTTAGACAACAGAGAGTCGGGACCTCAGTTTAACGTCTCATCCGAAAGACTGTGCTCACTGAGCAGTGTAGAGTCCCTGTCACTATACTGGGGCATTAGGGCCCACACAGACCGCAGGTTGGGTGCTCCATGCTCGCCTCATTAACACCACTTCCAGCAGCAACCATATGGTTTCTCTATGTTGTTAGCATGATTCAAGTATGAATTAACGTTGTTGGCATGATTTTAGCACGTATTGCCATGTTTCTAGTAAACATGTTGTTTGCATTTTACTAGTATGATCTAGCCCGTTGTTAGCATGATAGTATGAATTAACATTCTAGCATGATTCTAGTATGAATTTCCAATTTTGTAGCATGATTTTAGCATAAATTAGCTTGTCGTTAGCATGTTTCTAGTATGAATTAACATGTTGTTAGAATGATTCTAGCATGAATTAATGTGTCGCAATGTTACAGAAGCATTAGTGTGTAAAGGATAACATTTTGGCGATTTAATTTTATTTTTAACTTTGCTTTTAAGCATGTTATTAACATAAATTAGCATCTTGTTAGCATAGTTCTAGCATAAATGATCATGTTACAATGTTTCTAGAATGGATTAGCACATTGTGAGCATGATTCTAGTATGCATTTTTACATTTGTAGCATGATTTTAGCATGAATTAGCATGTTGTTAGCATGTTTCTGGTATGAGTTAGCATTTTGTAGGCATGATTATAGTATGGATTAACATTCTGGCATGTTTTAGGATAAATTAACATGCTTGTAGAATGATTTAGCATGCTGTTAAAATGATAGTATGAATGGCCATGTCATTGGCATGATTCTAGCACATATTAGCATGTTTCTAGCATGAATTAATATGTTGTTGATTAGCAAACCCAACAGTTGGGTTTTAAAAAATGTACTTTAAATTTAATGTAAAAAATTAACCCAAAGCTGAATTATTCTGTACCCATACAGAGTTAGGTGAAAACTACCCAGCATTTTTTAGAGTGTATAGAAAATTAAGGTCATTAAGAATTGTTTTAATATTTTATAAGAATTATTTTTTATTATAATTTATACAAATTATGTATTTATTTATTTTTTTAAAAAGTCTGTAAACAAAATATATTTATGTAAACAAAAAAAATAATTAAACAGAAAAAAGGAGTGTAAAATATATAAAAATTATATTTTAATTTCAACATTTTTGTTTGTTGTAGTGATGTGTGATACCACTGTTTCCTATCCGGCCCAATACCAAGTAAAATGAAGGCGAGTATCGGCAATTCCGATACCGATACTTTGCCCAAAATTACTGTTTGGGAAATTAAAGTAACAAGTAGTGTACAAAAAGTATCACTCACTGAATACGAGACGCATTACGGGTTATACTTGTTTATTGATGAAGAATTATCATACAAAAAAATGAGCCAACTTACAAATTTATTGACAGCATCTGAGCATGTATATCTTAAAACGCCTGCCTGAACATCTTAACAATAAACATTCACACCTTTTAGTTTAGTGACATGTTAATCCGGTCCCCTTGAAGATTTTTAACCTTTTTCCATTACTTTATTATTGTCACAAAAACCCAAGCCCCAAAATACAGCCACATCGCCACATTTTCTCCCTCTGTACCTATGGTGCCTGCCTGCTGCACCTAAGGACTCTGAAAGCGATGTCTGTCTTGCCCCAGCAGCACCTGTGTCTCTCCTTTCCTCCTCTTCTGACCACCTAGTCATGACGTTGTCATATTCTGTCTTGTGATTGGAATGTTTGATTAGGTTTGTGGTATTACAACAGTACCTCGCTGCTTTGTTACACGTGTCACAAACTGCATCATGTGAGTTTATAGAAGTGAAGTAGCTCCACACATAGCTTCGCTTGACGTCACCCAAGTCCAATGACAGTGTGACTGAACATCATGTGCCACGCCAGCGGACTGATTAGCTAGCTAGCATGCTCTGCAGTTGTACAGTGCCATATTACACACAAGACATGGCAGGCGGAAGAACAAGTAGTTCCAACTAAGTTGGCATTATTTAAATAAACTAGGGTAATTGTGGTTACTTTCCGCTGTATTTCTATTTACAATAAACTACACATTTGCTCCAAATTACAAAAATATCGATATTTTGATAAAATAATCGATTCTAAAGCATACAAAGCTGGTATCGGAGATATTAATATTTTAGTATTGATCCGCACATCACTAGTTTGTTGTGGCTCAGTGGTTAGCACAATCGCCTCACAGCAAGAAGGTCACTAGTTCGAGTCTCGGCTGAGTCAGTTGGCATTTCTGTGTGGAGTTTGCATGTTCTCCCTGTGTTGGCGTGGGTTTCCTCCACATGCTCCGGTTTCCCCCACAGCCCAAACACATGCGCTATTGACATAATTCTCCGCCGACGAGTGGGCGCTGCCATTTGAATTTTTTTTGGCTCGAGACTTCCGGTCTCATTCACTTCAATTCATTTTCAGACATTGAAAATTGCTCATTACGCTGCTTGATGTTGCAATTTGATATTTCCTTGTTATATTATTCTACTTGGTCTGTATAGTCATGCAAACATTTGTTTGTAGAGCAATTAGTTTGACCGTTTTCTGCCGTTTATTATTCCTAGTCATTTCTCCCATAGGCGACTGAATCAGAAGTTCTAAGACAATCGCGATAAGGTCAACAGGGGAACTGAATAAGCTAAAATGGCCGTAGTGTATGAGTGTGTGTGGGTATTTCCGAGTGCTAAGTTGCTGCTGGAAGGGCCGGAAAGGCATAAAAACATATGCTGAATGTGTTGCCGGTTCATTCCGCTGTGGCAACCCCAGATAAATAGTGATAAGCGGAAGGAAAATGAATGAATGAAGTCATCTGGAATGGCTAAGAAAGCGTTCCTGCAGTTCATCAAGATTCTTTGGGTTCATCTTGAACGCCGCCTCCACCTTACCCCAGACATGCTCAATAATGTTCATGTCTGGTGACTGGGCTGGCCAATCCTGGAGCACCTTGACCTTCTTTGCTTTCAGGAGCTTTGATGTGGAGGCTGAAGTATGATGAGCGCTATTCTGCTGGAGAATTTGCCCTCTCCTGTGGTTTGTAATGTAATGGGCAGCACAAATGTCTTGATACCTCAGGCTGTTGATGTTGCCACTCAGCAGATCTCTCACACACCCACATACTGAATGTAAACCCAAACCATGATGTCTCCTTCACCAAACTTGACTGATTTCTGTGAGAATCTTGGCTCCATGCGGGTTCCAGTAGGTCTTGTGCAGTATTGGTGATGATTGGGATGCAGCTCAACAGATGATTCATCAGAAAAATCCACCTTCTGCCACTTTTCCAAATGATCAACTAGAAGTCAAGTTATTATTTGTTGCTCTTATAACTGGGATTGACGGCAAGACATTTGTCAGATAGTGTATATTGTATGTGTTTATTTATTTTAGGACATATAAACTAAGTAAGTTGAAGTTTGATGGGTTTTTCCAGGTAATGTTTAACACAGATGTATAGTTTGAGCTGAGTGTAGTAACTCTGACGCCGCTTTAAGAGAGTTTGAGGGCAGATTTTGCAGCATCTAAATCATCAATGATTTGTGATGATTCTCCATTATTTCAGTCTTCAGGGACCGGAGCTCAGAGCTGCTGTAAATCTTTCAGCGTCTCTCAGTGTTTAAATGAAGAGAGTCTACAAAGAGAATGAGTGAAGCTGGAAATCAGAACACACTCACCTGCAAATCAAAGCCATCAATGTGTGTGTGTGTGTGTGTGTGTGTGTGTGTGTGTGTGTGTGTGTGTGTGTGTGTGTGTGTGAGTGTGAGTGTGTGTGTGTGTGTGTGTGTGTGTGTGTGTGTGTCTGTCTGTGTTTTTGTGTGCCTGCATGTATTTGTTTGTGTGTGTTTTTGCAAATGTGAGTGTGAATGTCTACTGTCTGTGTGCATGAGAAGGTGTTTGTGTGTGTGTGTGTGTGTGTGTGTGTGCGGGCTTGTGAATGTGTTTGTGATTGTGTGTGTGTGTTTGTTTTTGCGTGTGTGTGTGTGTGTGTGCCTGTGTCTGTCTGTGTGCATGAGGTGTTTGTGTATGTTTTTGCATGTGTATGAGAGAGTCTGTGTGTGTGTGTGTGTGTGTGTGTGTGTGTGTGTGTGTAAGTCTGTCTGTGTGCATGAGAATTTTTGCATACATATTTGTGAGTGTCTGTGTAAGATGTTTGTGTGTGTTTTTGCATGTGTCTAAGTCTGTCTCTGTGCGTAAGGTGTGTGTTTTTGCATATGTGTATGAGTATCTGTGAGTGTGTATGTGCACATGTGCGTGTGTTTGTGTGTGTGTCTAGGTCTGTCTGTCTGTGTGTGTGCGTGAGAATGTGTTTGTGTGTGTTTTTGCATATATATATATATATATATATGTGTGTGTGTGTGTGTGTGTGTGTGTGTGTGTGTGTGCGCGCACGTGAATGTGTTCATGAGTGTGTGTATGTGTCTGTGTGTGTTTGTCTCTGAGTGTTTGTGGTTGTGTATTTGTGTATTTGTGTATTTGTGTGTGTGTGTGTGTGTGTGTGTGTGTGTGTGTGTGTGTGTGTGGCGTCTGCTACATGCTGTGACAGTGGAAGTGCCTGCCGGGATCCACAATGGCGGCCGGTGTCTTCAGGAGCTGCTCTTGTGTCTGTGTTCACAGTCTGAGCAGCACAGCTGGAGCTCCACAAACCTGCAGAGAACCACAGCTCGGCACTTTCTGCTGGACACAAACACAAGAGCTGACCGTTACTCAATCATCATTCTTTCTCTTTCAGACAGCAGATTTAATAAAGTTTTAGAAACTCATTTCCAGTGAAGCACGTGAGGCTCATCGACAAACTAATCATATTATTTCTCAATCAGTACAAGACTATGGGCGCACTCACACTATGCTATCCCAACTGTGCCCAGGCCTGTTTCCCATATTATTTGAGTGCTCTAAATCGGGCTCAGGCGTGGTTCAGTTGCCTGGCCCTGGCCCTGTTGGAAGAGAGAGCGTGGTTCACTTGGACTTTGGGGGCGGTACGCTTGTGAGTGCATAGTGCACCTGAGCCCAAAACTGAAGACGATGACTTTTAAGGGACTGTTTCATATGGATTTATTAATGATTCTTTCTGTTCAATGAACTCAATCTGTCGTAGATTATTAAAGACGCAAACCCCTCACTGCACGACAGCTGCACCTTCAGCAAACCTCCTAATTCCTGCATCACGAGGACTGAATATTTACAAGCTTCAGCACACTTCACTTCGGCATGGTTCAAGGCAACTGTATAGTGCGAGTACACCCTAAAATCACTCCGCTCCACTCTGGTACCCTAGCCGAGAACTAGTCAAGTCATTATTTCCCTAGTAGCAAAGAATTCTGGCCCAGATTTGGCATAAAGCTGGCACAGCAGGCATTCATTCGGCACTGGCATACAGCATGTGAGCCAAACATGACCCGGGTTTGGCAGAGGTGGCACCGTTTTTAAGGCGGCACACAAGATTTGGGCCAGATGAAAAACGTAGTATTTGGCCCAGATTTAAACATTTGATAAGTGGGCCATGTGAGTTTGGCCAGTCTTGACCCACATTTAAAATACACTAAAATCATTTTTGAGTAAAGAAAAAAAAAATCTACCAATCAGGTCACTTTGAGAAGTGTTCAGGTTTCTTTAGTGTTCACTAAAGAGAATCACTCCATGGGTTTATCAATTTCATTGCAATCGTGACGCACCAACCTATCTGGCCCAGTTCATGCCCAGTTATGAGTTATTAACTTGGCTGAGACTTGGCCCAGATATGGTCTGTGTTTGGCCCTTGTCTAGAAGCCAGATTTGGTCCAGTCATGTACCGTAATTCACTGCGACATGTGGGCCAAGCAAAACCTGATTGTGTGGGCCAGAGCTGGGCCAGAGAAATTTTGCTATGTGGGTTTAGGCCACTACTACAGCCCAAAAAGGCCTATCCCAACAACAAAATCAAACATTGGGACGTTGGTCTTCAGAAGCTTTCAAAATCCACATTTGATCCAATCACCCCCACATCAAGAAAGCCCATCTAACTACTATCAGCCAACCCCACTAATTCCAGCCCCTCCCCCTCCCCATACCTCTGCCGCCCCATGCCACTGCTTTCCCTGTCTCACAAAGTCAGGTATAAGCTTGGTTTAAGCTGGGTTCCCAGTAGGGTTGGGCTGATAGACAATGCCATCGTCCATTGCTGATGGCTGACAAACTTCACGATGCTGAGCCGACATCGTAATCCATCGCCCCGCCCCACATTTATATTGATATATAACTTTTTTTTTGTGTGTGTGTGTTGTGTGTTTTTTATTTAAATAATAACATCACATTACAACAAATACAAATACAAAACTGAAAGAAGTATGGTACAATCAATAGAAATGTTACTTTTTAAAAAAAGTGGAATGTAACAAATTTAGATCAAATATAATATATGTAAAACAAATTAAAAGGAAAAAGAGAGAAGAAAAAAATTTTTAATTAAGGGCACATGACAAAGATAAAACAAATTATTGCAGAATATTAAATAAAGCACATATTTTAGAAGTTTTAATAGCTTTCTTATTGTGAGAGTCTGTGATGTTTTTTAAATAAAGACCTAGTTCTCTTTTAAAATATAAAAAAATAGGCTTACAATAAGTATATTTACATTTGTGTATAAAAAACTTACCAATAAATAAAATGAGGTTCATGCAAAAGGTTGCACTAAGGAATTCTTTGATATGTAAATTATTATTTGCATGTCATCTTAATAGCAATAATGGTCTTTTCATGAGCTGTGTTAAATGTTACATATAGCTGCCACATGCACGGCTGACAGCATCGTGAGGATTAAATGAAGGATTATACAGCACCTCTCACGCTTAAAATGTGTAGATTCAGTGGCAAATGCTGTTACCTGCAAACCCCGTCACACAGACTTTACAGTGAATGGCTTTAGTTATTTTCATAGCAGACTTGAAGCCACTGGAAATCTTTTATCCACACTTGGAAAAGTGTAAACGGTGGATTAACATTCAGCACATGATCGCTAAGAAGATGTGCCATTATTAGTAACTGTAGGTGGTTTCTAAAACAAAATCTGTCAGTGTTATTTTCATTCTCTCATCTTCAGCGCTTCACATTTTCGCGGTTGTAGCTCCTGTCATC
Organism: Danio rerio; assembly: GCF_049306965.1. Lineage (NCBI taxonomy): Eukaryota > Metazoa > Chordata > Actinopteri > Cypriniformes > Danionidae > Danio > Danio rerio. The sequence goes on along the minus strand of NC_133183.1, from coordinate 4,330,276 downwards.
TGAAGGCAGAAGTCATTGACTGAGGGACTGACAGCTGATATTAACCAATCATTTGCGTTCAGTTCTAGAGCAGTGGGCCATTAAGATGAGCACAAAGGCGGGGCAAGCATTGTGGGCTTTTTTTAACTTTAAAAAGTTCACATAACAACTGTTTTAATCTGTACTTGTTTGGCGTTTTAGGTCCAAAGATGCATTCTGCATAAATGTCTCCTAAATCCATGCACACGGTGAGGATTTTGCCATGAAAACAGTGAAAATTTATGCACTTGCACAAATGCTTCCAAATATATTTTTAGGTCGCATAGATAAAATTTTGGGCGCACATGAGACCAAAACGGTCGACCCTAGTATCTTTACTTGTTATTATTTTCTCATAATAATAATAATAAAATAAGGAAGTTATTATCAATCACAATACAAATTACAGTGAACTCCAAGCGAACTTTTGTCTCCTCCACCAGCTGTGGGGAAAAAGCCATTATAATGACACAGATCGCTCTGCGAGTCCTGCAGAAAGAAGTGATTGACAAGTGGTAATTTGTATGTAAGTTTATTTATTTATTAATGGTTTGGTTATGGGTAAAGCAAAGACCATGTGGGTCAGGTAGTGAAAACGGTATGCTACAATTAATTAATTCGTTATGAATTAATTGATATTTAACAACTACTAACCCCATCTACGACGACGATGCCATCGTCCATTGCAATGATTCACATTAGACATTGAACGATGGCAAAATGGTCAACATTGCCCAACTCTAGTTCCCAGCCTGGCTAGGCTAAAGCTGGTAATTTTCCAGCCTGAACAGCTAAGACCAGGCTAAATAGGACAGAAACCAGCCTGAAAATTGCCAAAACCCCTTTAAAACCAGGCTGGTCGAACAGCTAAAACAGGCCAACCAGCTGAGACTGGTTTAAGCTGTTTTTTCACCATGGAACAAGAATTAGTCATCCATTCATTCATTTAATTTTTAGCATAGTCCCTTTATCAATCTGGGGTCACCACAGCAGAATGAGCCACCGACTTATCCATGTTTTAGACATCCGATGCCCTTCCAGCTGCAACCCATCACTGGGAAACATCCACACATCCTAATTCACATAAAACACATACACTATGGACAATTTAAACTAAACCCAGTCAAGGCTCGAACCAGTGACCACCTAATTACGGTGTTGTGCAGTGTTACAAATAAAGATATATTGATGTGAGTTTCCGGCGTCACGGTGGCACAGTGGGTAACACAAACACCTCACATCAAGAAGGTTGCTGGTTCAAACCCCAGCTGGGTCAGTTGGCATTTCTATGTGGAGTTTGCATGTTCTCCCCGCGTTGGCTTGGGTTTCCTCCGGGTGGTCCGGTTTCCCCCACAGGCCAAACACATGCGCTATAGGGGAATTGAAAAAGCTCAATTGGCCACAGTGTATGGGTGTTTCCCAGTGTTAGGTTGCAGCTAGAAGGGCATTCGCAGCATGAAACATATGCTGGATGAGTTGGTGGTTCATTCCGCTGCGGTGACCCTGGATTAATAAAGGGACTAAGCCTAAAAGAAATTAAATGAATGAATGATGTGAGCATCCGCAGCTGTATCTCATGTAGACTTTACCATGTATCCCCTTTTAGAAACAACCGAGTGACACTTTTCAAGTCCAGCCTGAGAGCTTTATTTACGTTTCTTGTGCGATGAGTGATGGACGGAGACCCAGATCAGCTGAGCGGCACGTCAGCTGATGCTCACCGAGAAGCAGAAACCACATTAAAACACCAAATCCAGAAACATGAGGGACACTGATGAAGTGTTTTCATCAAAACCGCCTGCTCACCAAGAAACATCTGGTAATTATTTGTTCAAACACTTCAAAATGGATCTCAGGAGAGGCTTGTAGATTTTTGTCAGTGAAACAATAACTTACCGCGGTTTAATAACAAGCTTGAGAGGGAATCAAAGGGAAAAATCATTTGTCATAACGCCTCCCGGTGCTTTTCGGATGCACGACGGCATCCCGCCTGAAAGAGACTAATAGTTGTATTACAAAGATTCACAACTGGCTGTCTGTTCTCCATCCCTCCTCCGCTTCAGTTTCCATCCCCCTTTGTCAGCCAAAAGTCAATTAAAGGAACACTACTTTTTGGAAAGAGGCTCATTTTACAACAGTCGAGTTTTACCATATTTCAAACCATTTAGATAATGTCCAGGTCTGGGAGAATCACGTTTAGCTTAGCTTAGTTAAGCACAGATCACTGAATCAGATTGGATCATTATAATCTTGCTCTTTGTTGCCAATTCATGGCTGCAGTGATATTACACAGCGATGTTACCTACTTGCCTAGCTAGGAACTATTTTCAGGCACTGCATAATATCATTGTCTTGGTCTGAAATTGCATATTTCCCTACTGAAAAAAACAGCTTAAACCACCCTAGGCTGGTTTAAGAGGGGTTTTGGCCTATTCCAGGCTGGTTACCTGCCATTTCCAGCCTGGTCTTAGCTGGTCAGGTTGGGAGATGACCAGCCAAAACCAGCTCTGTCCAGCTTAAACCAGACTGATCAAGCTGGTTGTAGCGGGTTTAGCTGGTCATTTTCCAGCCTGACCAGCTAAGACCAGGCTGGAAATGGCTGGAAACCAGCTTAGAAGTGGCCAAAACCCCTCTAAAACCAGACTGGTCAACCAGCTAAAACCAGCCAACCAGCTTAGGCTGGTTTAAGCCGTTTCTTTCAGCAGGGTTCCTATATGTAGTATGTTAAAAACTGTGTGTAAGCCAAAAAGTATGTCCCAAATTCATAGTATTCAAAAAACAGTATGAAAGAAGTACCCGGGTGACTTGCTACTTCCAACGAGATTCTGAAGTGTGCATCCAATAGAAGCTACGTTGTCCCATAATGCCACACAAGAGAATTCATGAATGGAAGCAACGCAACTGATGTGGGTAGGTCTTGTGATAATGACAAACAGCGGATGTAGTAGGTCCGAGCTTTTTTAATACTTCATAGTACGTACTTTTCTATCAGTCACAGTAGCGGCACAAACTGAACTGATGCTCTAGGCAAAGACGGTGGTGCAGCTCTCACGGTGTTCGTGAGTAAAAAGCACCAGGGGGAGGATGGGGTTGTTGATGGTGTCACGGTAAAGTGAATATCGGAGAATGTTGGGTGATGTCGTGGACAAGGGAGGGATGGGGGGTTGTCGCGGACAAAAGTGTCCATACCTAGCAAGATGCTGCCCTGGGGTGAATTTCCAAAAACCATCATTAGTTAACTAAGGTCGCAAGTTGCGTCATTACAGACATAGTTTGTTAATTTGGCGTTTCCCAAATCTGTCAGTTCATTGAAACTTCACCGCAAACTTGTATGCTTGCAACTACACCTCTGGAGCTGTGGTTAGAAACATAGTTTGTGGCTGTGTTCTATTACCAGTTATTCCCCCTATGCCCTATTCGTTTAGAATATTCTAACATTTAAACTTGGAATTATAAAAAAAAGCATTAAAGTTATATCTCTTAGGTGTAATTTACTTTTAAAGTATTTTTAAAAATCAGTTTTAGCGATCTTCCTGTTTACAAATAGTCACTTTAGAATTATAAGGTTCTATCTGACATTTTTGTCAAAATTGAGTTATTAACATGTTCTTATTAAATGACATCTTATTTACATTATGGGAAGTTTTTAAATAAGTTGTTTACATTTTAAGACTTTAAATTTAAAAACCAATGTTACACGCATACTGTCTGCTACGGAATGCAAAATCTTTGAAGCTCGGTATCGCAAACTCATTCAGAACGCAGATACAACCTTATAATTCTAAGGTGACGAAATGTGCTCCCTTTACAGTGCACTTTGAAAACATTGATGTCATTTTGAACACAGCTGTGGCTCATGATGAAAGCTACAGGTGACCTATTATTTAAAAGCAGAATTTATGTTACGTCTCCAAAGCTTGTGAAAACAAAAAACATGGCATACGTTAATGCTTTTAAATTATAGTGGGTTATTGATTAAGTGTCTGTACTGTATATGACATGGGCCTGTTGGTTAGAACCTTTCTGCAGTGGTTTGCGTGTGTCAAATTGTAAAATTAGACTTTTCAAAAAATAAAAAATAAATAAACATCCTACTTAATAATAATAATAATAATTATTATTATTATTATTATTATTATTATAATCATCATCAACATTAATACTATTATTAAAGTGTGATTATTTTTTTCATTTCATAATAAATAATAAATATTAAATATTAAATTTAATTTCTTATATTCTGATATTAGAATACCTGTTAGCTTTGTAAGTAATTTTATGTTAATTTAGAATAGCATATGTCATATTCTCAATAATATTTGTAAAGGAAACATTGGCCCTATATGTACCATTTACATATATTTCATCTAGTAGAGAAAACGAGTGCATGTGTTAACCAAAACCAATATTGGAAAAATATTTTTAATGCATGTGCATGTATAACATAATTTACACACAGAAATTATGGGGTTCCTCTCTAAAGAAGTTAGTACCTCCCCATTTAGAGCATCATTATGGCCGTTTTACGTTATAACTAATGTGGTTCAAACTATAGATCTGTGACAGAGAAACTACAGGTTTTGGGAAACACTCGTCACTACATAGTTCTTTTGCCAAACGATGCATCTAACTTCGATAGTTCAGCTGCAAGTTACGTCGTTGTTTGGGAAACACACCCCTGGGCGATCGCTAATGCCTAAATCTGCCACTGAACAGCCGTGTAGTAAATTCAACATCAAATGTAGTACATACTTGAGTAGGGGATTTCAGATAGAGCCATTGGGTTCCATCTAGGCGCAAAGTCTAAAGCACGTAGAGCAAAAGCATTAAGGGCATGTCTGAATCCACTTTTGCTATTTTAAGGATGCATAAATACGCTCCGCGCGCTGGCGTATGGTCTAACAGGGTTGTGCTTATTCTCTTAATGAGTTATGGGTGTGTTTTAAGCATAACCTGCATTAAACCAATCAGAGTCTCATCTCCTTTTTCCTTTAAGAGTCAGTTGCGTCGAGCCATGGTGCATTTGCTACTTACATGGCGGACTTTATAAGTGTAAAAACTAAACGCTTTACTAGCGAGAAAACAGTTAAACAGAGCATCTGAAGATAAAGAATGAGCCTCCTCCATTCAGCCTCTTTACTTTCTCTTTACTTTTACTCTTTACTTAAGGGTGTCACGATCCTCCAAATCCTCGATTCGATTACTTTTTCGATTCTAAAGGCACGATTCGATTCGATTTTCGATTATTAATAATTAATTAATTAATGACCAATTAATTATTTGTAGCTTACCGTTTAAACTACCTGACCTGCATGGTCTTTGTTTTACCCATAAACAAATCATACAGTAAATGAATAAAGGCAAGATACACACATAATTACCACCTGTCAATCACTTTTTCTGCGGGACTCGTGAATAGGCAGTGATCTGTGTCGTTATAATGGCGTTGGTAAAAAAGACGCACAACCAACAGGAACCAGCCAACAGTATCTGAGGTGTTCGCTAAAATGACTAAGTACAAGTGAGTGAAAGATTGAAGCAGTCCTCTGACTGCCTGGACCTGCTGTCTCAAGCTCATATGGCTGTGTGTGCGTCTGTGTCTGTGTGGTCACGTGATGTGCATTTACAGAGGTAGAGAGGAAGGAGGGCTGCTCAGAAATGCTACACGTCACTGTGGATGTCAAATCGTTGTCGTTCTAAAATGCCAATTAAAAAAAAAGACAGTGTAAACAGGGCCTGAGTGTGTACTTTTCGCGAGCGGATTTGCAACGGGGGCAGCCGGAGGATCGCGATGCCGGTGTTGTCTATCGGACGAACCGTACGTAATACGTACATAGCAGAGCTTGCAAAACTGTGTTTTTTTTTTTTGTCAACAACCCGAACGTTTTCAACATAACTCACTGGAAATCCAAAATGCTTAAACACTGGCGACTTCATTGAAATAGGAGAGGGTTTAAGTTCTGTCAACAGGTCTCCTGCTTCTGCAGTTTAACAAGCACTTCAACAAGCCTGTTTTTTCTCGCTTGGCAAGCCAAGCTGACGTGACATGGGGGCGTGGCAGCATCGACGATTCTATTTTTTTGATCCGATAATCGAAATTGAGCATAAATTTCGATCGAAATCGTGATACCCCTATCTTTACTCCATTACTTTTATCTATTAAGGAATCTGTGTTGTACTGAAGACATCCAGTAGCCTACATATTTAATTTCCCTTGTTAAATGTAAAGATTTGTTTCAACATTATTTCTAAATTCAGTTCTAATTTCCAGGAAAGGAATAAATGAACAGTAATAATGAAGTGTGGTCAAAAAACTGAGTACTATCCAAACACACGTGCTGTTCTTATGCCCCATATGGTGATGCAGACGCTCCAATACCGAACAAATCAATTTTTTGTAACATTTTAGTTTTTTTAATTGTTTTCATATGTAAGGATTTTTCTGTATTGCTAAATTCTGTCTGTATTAAGCAATGTGTAAGCGTTTGGACCTGCATAGGCGCTCTGCACAGGACTTTAGAGCAGCTTTCAGTTGGTCAATGGCTCTATTTAGTTTCTCAAAATAGCAACGCACCAACAATGCGCCTTAACACTCCTCCTTTTGAGACCAGCACACCCATGAGTCCACAAAGTGATGCAAATGGATTTGCTTTAAACAACGTGGTGCAAAGCGTGATAATTACTGTAGCGCTGGTCTGAAAATAGCAATAAATTGCGCCAAACATGTCTTGCACCTTGTTGCACCGGGTTGATGATAGGGCCCATTGTGTCTGCCGCAGCTATGGTATGGCAGCAGACATATAGTTCAAGCATAGTTCCTAGCCATAGGAAAATAGCAACTTTTCATTTTCCATTGGTGGTCTATACACAATGTAGAGACAGAAGAGTCAAGCTTTAAATAGGAAAACTATCGAAATTCTTCGGTTTATGCTAACGGTCTAATCTGCCTCAGGGATCTAAGCTAAGCTAAGCTAAAAGTGCTTTCAGCAGACAAGGAGATTGGCTAAATGGATTCAAAAAATGGTAACTCTCAGGCAGCCTTTTCCAAAAATAAGGACTGTTCCTTTAAAAGTTTATTAGTCGACACTGTGTGCCACATGCAGTTTCAGTAGTGCACAGCCTGTGGATTTATGACTTATGACATGCACATATTTAATTTGTAACCCTATATTTCCTGTTGCTCATGTCTGGCCTCAGAAGCGCAGGACTCGTACGGCTCGCAGGGGTCAGGGGTTAAATAAAGCAGGGGAAGTGAGGGATCCCCGGAGCCGTGGGTCAGGGTGAATCAGGGCTCTCCTTTTAAGACATCTCAACTACTGAGAGAAAGAAAAACTTATTGTACATGATTAATATGCTTAAGTTAAATGTATTTTTTGTTTATTCCTTTGTATACTGTTTTATGTATAACTCTCAAGAATAATAAAACTAAATGGAGCAAAGAGGTTTTTTTAGTAAATTGTACATCATAAAAATGGGAACAATCAGCTTCACAAATAAATCAAATCCAATAAATAAAAATACAAATTCCTCAAACAGAACCACAAGGATGAAGGATCTAGATACTTAAAAAAAACAAACATCTGGTCACACTTTACAATAAGGTTTCAGTAATTAATGTGTTTACGAATATGAACTAATAATAACCAATACATGCACAGCATTTATTAATCATTGTTTAATATTTAGCAATGCATTATTAAAACCCAAATTCATGCATGTTATCATTAGTAACATTCCTGTTATGAGTTAACGTGAACTAATCATGAACAACTTTGTTTCCATTAACGTTAACAAAGAAGAATAAACACTGTAATAAATGTATTATTCGGTGTTTGTTCTTGTTAGTAAATACATTAACTAATGATTACAACCTTATTGTGAAGTGTTACCCCTTATTCATTCATTCCTTTTCCTTTGGCTTAGTCCCGTTAATGATTAGGGGTCAAAGCAGAATGAACCGACAACTTATCCAGCATATGTTTTACACAGTGGATGCCCTTCCAGCTGCAACCCACTACTGGAAAACACCCATACACACTTATTCACATTCACACTCATTTAGTTTTTTTAGTTCACCTTTAGCGCATGTGTTTGGAGTGTGGGGGAAACCGGAGCACCCGGAGGAAACCCACGCCAACATGGGAGAATATGCAAACTCCACACAGAAACGCCAACTGACCCAGCCGGGACTTGAACCAGTGAACCTTGCTGTGAGGCAACAGTACTAACTACTTAGCCACCGTGCCACCCCTTACCCTTTATAAAATATACATTTTTAGCATTAAAATCAAAGAGCTTTAGTTATTTAATATATTTGAAGCATTGAACCACTTTCCCTACAGACCTTTTTCTTAGAACGCAAAATTATCCATTATGCTTTGCGTAAATGCGTAAGGATAAAGCTTCAAACTTCCGTTCGGCAGCTTATGTGTGTAAACAGTCGCATATGGACAGCCTAGAAATTATATTTTTAATCTATTTTACTTGCGTTTAACGTCTTTTAACTAATACTGCTGTTGATCAGCGCCACCATCTGGCCTGATTATTTTAAAAATGCGATCTAAAGCCTGATTTATACTTCTGCGTGAAGTGATCAGCGTGGCCCACAGCCCATGCAATGCGCTTAGCCGTTCAATTATACTTCTGCGTGCTGTATCTGTTGCACTGCAATAACACTTCCAAAGCGCTAGCTGGCAGTAGGTGTTTATGTTTCTCTGTATAGAGTTTCTTCGCTGGTGTTTTGTTTTTCTGAATGCTACCTTAATGTACAAGTAACTCGAACTCGCTTATTTTGAGGCGGGAATTGGCGGACGTGCAACAGCTTTAATCATAAGATAAACACAAAACAACAGTCTCCATCCAGAGCTCCTTCACGGGACTCCACTCTTGTGAACACTCGCTGCATCAGGCTCGCGCGGCTCTCGTGAGGCTCCTGAGGTGTAGTTGTAAGCATACAAATTTGCGACGCAGTTCACAAATGTATGTTGTAACGACGGATTTGGGAAATGCTAAATCAGCAAACTATGTTTGTAATGACTGAACTTGTGACCTTAGTTGGCTAACAAGGTTTTCGATAACGCGCCCTAGGTGAGATCTCTTCATCATGGCTAAGTGTGCAGCATCTCGACTGTCCAGCACATCCACTAGGGAAACATTTTTCTCTCGTACTTGAACTGCTTCTGTCTTTTTTCCAAAATTAAAGTTTGCATTAAAAAAAAACCTCCGTAAGCCACTGAAAACTGCATTGACACCCAGTTGAGAACCGCTGCTCTGGCTGATGACAGTTCTAAATGGAAGTTCTAAGCACCCTACTGGAAGGTGCTGGTCACTGTTGTGCCCTCCATGCAGCAACAAAGAAAAAGGTCTATATGTTTTTTTCCATTTACACTGGTTGCGGTTTGCTGCAGATTGTGACGCAGCTGGGATGAAAATCAGCACCTCCCAGTCCGAGGCCATGGTGCTCCACCGGAAAAAGGTAATTTGCCATCTCCAGGTTGGAGGAAAGTCCTTACCCCAGGTGGAGGAGTTTATGTATTTTGTGGTTTTGTTCACGAGTGAGGGAAGGATGGAAGATGAGATTGACAGGGAGATTGATGCAGTGGCAGCAGTAATGCGGTTGATGTACTGGTCCGTTGTGGTGAAGAAGGAGCTGAGCTGAAAGACAAAGCTCTCGATTTACCGATCAATCTACGTTCCTACTCTCACCTATGGTCATAAGCTTTGGATCATGACCGAAAGGACAAGATCTCGAATACAAGCGGCCGAAATGAGTTCCCTTCGAAAGGTGGCAGGGCGCACTCTTATGGATAGGATGAGGAGCTCTGACACCCAGGAGGAGCTCGGGCATCTGTTTCGGATACCTCCTGGATGCCTACCTAGGGAGGTAATCCAGGCATGTCCCACTGAGAGGAGGCCTCGGGGAAGACCCAGGACATGCTGGAGGGACTACGTCTCTCGGCTTGCCTGGAAACGCCTTGGGATCCTCCCAGAGGAGCTAGAGAAAGTGTCTGGGAAGAGGGAAGTCTGGAGTTTTCTCCTAAGGGCGCACTCACACGCTGTGTGCGCGCTGAATCGAGCCTGGTTGGAAGAGGTGGGCCTGAGCGCGGTTCACTTGGGCTTTGGCGCGGTACGCTTGTGTGTGTGAGTGCAAAAGGAGCCTGAGCCTGAAACTGAAACGTGACTTTTAAGGGACTGTTTTATATGGATTTATTAATCCTTCTTAAGGCTGATTTTTACTTCTGCGTCAAACGCCGGCGTATGCTACGGCGCTGACGCATAGCCCTTCGCCGTGGCCGTCGCCGTCACTGACGTGCACCTCTCCAAAAATGTAACTACACGTCGCAACAACACGTAGCGCAAGCTCTGTGATTGGTCGGCTTGGTAGCACTGACGAGTCTGGGCGGGACCGAGAGCCGCGCGAATGGCGCGAGCGATTGTTTACAAGTGTGGAGTCCCGTGAAGGAGCTCCGGATGGAAAGTTTTGTTTCGTGTTTACCTCATAGTTAAAGTTCCTGCCTTAAAATGAGCGAGTTTGAGCCACTTGTACATCCCGGAAGTGTTCAGGAAAAGCAAAAAAGCAGCGAAGAAACTCGACACAGAGGAACATTTACACCTCACTGCCAACTAGCATTTCGGAAGTGTTAATGCAGACCAACAGAGACAGCGTGCAGAAGTATAAATGCACAGCTACGCGCGTTGCATGCGCCGAGGGTTACGCCGGTCACTTGACGCAGAAGTATAAACCAGGCTTAACTGTTCAATGAACGCAAACTGCCGTAGTTTATTAAAGACGCAGACACCTAACTGCACGACAGCTGCACCTTCAGCAAACCTCTTCGTTCCTGCAGCACGAGGGCTTTATGATTGTTTAAAAGTAGAATCTGTTCAGTGAAATATCTGACTGCGTGTCACCGCAAATCAAACAACTGAAACGATATAACTAGACAAATCTCCACTGTGCTGAGTGAGAGCGCTCACTGAACAGCGCAGCATCGATGACGTAAGCACGCCCAGGCCCACGCCAGAGTGCGGGCCGTCGGGGGAGACGGGAGGCGGGACAAGCGTGCTTTGGCCCGGTTCGATGCAACTGTACATAGGTTGAGGATGGCCTAAGCCTGCTGCCCCTACGACCCAGCCTTGGAAAAGCGGCAGAAAATGAATGAATGAATGAATGAGTGAATGAGTGAATATGATATTTATTTTTATTTGACTTTTATTTTTAAATAAAGTTGACAACTTTATAGAAAAGATAATGCACATCACATTTGTAAAAGACGAATCTTCTAAAAGAAAAAAGTGGGATTGAAATAATTTTAATGAAAGCCAAGTGTACAAGAATTCAGAAGTAAACTCACAGTAAAACAATAAGTGATTAAGTATATCTGGAAGGTGGGAGCAAATGCTATCCACAAATCTACTTCAAAGTTAAATCCTTTCTATATAAATTCATGAACAGCGTATAATCCTAAACAAGAGTTCAAAGGTTTATCTGTGATTTCCAGCAGGAGGCCGGAGTGTGATCACAGACGCTCGTAAAGAGGAAAGCAGAGAGTCCTCCGTCCAGCTTGTGTTTGATTTGGACGATGTTTCAGAAAGTTACAGCCAGGATCCTCTTACAGGCTGTCTTTCCCTGTCTGTTTCAGTGACACCTTCACCCCTGGGGATCCATGAGCGCGCACGGTAACACGCCCCACTGGCTCCTCTGTGGCGCGCCGTCCTGTGTAAACATATAAGTTTATTTAGTGTGAAGGGCCTGTGGAGCTGATGCTTTTGCCCCAGTAGGAGCCCTTCATAAAGACTTGTCCTGCCTGACAGAAACACATCGGACAGGAGAGGTGAATTCAGGCCAAAGGAGACCTGATCAATGATGCATGCAAGTGGTCATACTTTAGAATTAGGTTGCATTAAAGGGGACCTATGCAAAAGTCACTTTTAAAAATCACAGTTATGTGAATATACCCAGCTTTTAATTGTAAAACGTATTATTTTATTTGTTTATAATCAGACTTGATAACAACTGTCTGCAGAAACACTTTGATTGACATTCTCCCTTTGTACGTGTCATCAGAGGGAGAAAGCCCCGCCCACTAGTGACCATCTCTCCCTCATTAGCATATGACGTTATAATCTTGTTTTTGAATCTGCCACTATGCTGAGACATATGCATATGTAGCTCCGCCCTCTTTTGAAAAGAGAATTTAAAGCGACAGTCACCAAAACACCACAATAGCCACAAAATCAAAGCCTAAAAGGGTCAGTTTCAGAGACTTATAAAAGATTTTTTGTGTGATATTATGAGCTGAAACTTCTCTCTCTCACACATGCACACACACACACACACACACACACACACACACACACTAGGTACATCAGAGACTTTTTACATCTTGTAAAAAGAGGCATAACAGGTCCCCTTTAATTAACGTTAATTAATGCACTTGTATAGCATTTATCAATCATATATTCAACAATTAAAATCCAAAAGGTGTGCTTGTTAATATTAGTTATTACAAGGCTGTCTGGAATACTAATTTCTGATTGGTCAGTCGCAATATTCCAAGGTATGTTAATTAGGAATGTCCCGATCAGGTATCTACTGAAACCTGATCCGATACCTCTAAAGTACATAAAAAAGAATAAAGAAGAGCTGAGAAACAGATCCAGGATGTTCCTTATTTTTTATTTAATTCACCTTATTTTAAAGGGTCACGAAACACCAAAACACATTTTTTGAGCTGTTGACAGTCATACTGTATATGTGTCCCACACTGCTAAAAACACTATTAGGACACCTATATTTCACTAAAAAGTGTAAATTGGTTGTTTTTGCATTATTTCAAGCAAATTTGTACTTCCTGTTTGAAACAAATTTTTGAAGCTGCGTCACGGTCATGACATAATAGCGTGTATTCCAGCGTGCAGACTGGACGTCTGTGCCAGAGTGAGTCTTATTATGTCTTACAGTGTGATGCATTAATGCATGAGTAAGGCTTGGGTCAAACCAATCAGCGTGCTCTATTGGGCAACTTCATTAATATTAATTATTGTCACCGCGTTTACGCCACAGAGACGCCACGTTGTGTTGGCAAAACAAGCGTGAAGTGTTGCTTTTATAGTTAGCTGCTGTTAAGTTTTGTTTTCATTTTCTCTCTGTGAGAGCGCAGCTGGAGTCACGTGTGGATTAACAGTGTACGCGACGCTCGACAACAATAACTTACGTGTCTAAGGAGGATTATTGTTTACCTGAGAGCTGTTCTCATCTGCAAACGCTGAGATCCGGATTCGCTTGTAACGTTAGTCTTCTCTTCATAAAGACGCGGCTCTAGTTGCTGGTGATTGTCCTGTCTCTACAGATTTGGTAAGTGAGTGACCAGTGCTCTTTGTTTATTCAGTTTGTTCGTATCGAATTAAGTTAACTATTGCACTGAGTGCAGAAATGTTAGCACCGCATTTTGTGACCGGAATAACATACACGGCTTTCTGACGCTACCTACCGCATGCATCTAAGTTTCTGGGAAATGCAGAGTTTTTTTTTCTCTCATTCGCCGTGCGGTATCAAACATTGCATGAAAAATACACGCTTGCAGCAGTTCCTCGAATCAAATATCTCGTTTGTCGTAAGGGACGTGAATGAATTCCCTGAATGAAAGAGCCAAACTGCAGTTAAAGTCCAACATTTAATAATTTGGCAAATAATTCGACTACAGATGTCCATGTAGGTTAAACACCATCACTTTCTCCTGTCTGTGTGGGTGTGTATTTTGACTCTGAAACTCGCGCGTGCACAAGTAGACACTCCCACACCCTCCCACTTTAGTTCCTCCGACACTCCCCCCTAAACAGAGCTGGACACGCCCACTTTTCTGACTTTTTCCAAAGTAGAGGTGTGAAAACACCCTGCTGAAACGAGGGGGTTTCATGGCCCTTTAACATTCAACAACTTTGTTAACAAATAGAGCACTTCTTTGAGGTAGCTTCAACAATCAAGTAATAAATAACATAAATTCTTCACTTTCAGACTTTAGTGCAACAGTAAATATAAAATAATCTAATATAAAAACAAACAGCACCTCAACCTAAAATACCCGGAAGGCAATTCCAAGTTTACATATCTCACAGTTTGTCGTGAGCCGTCATCAACTTTATAATACCTCCAGACTGCAGACATACTCGTGCTTTCTGCTTCACGCTGCATCTGTGTTCTACTTTGTCGCATTTAACCAATAGCGTCTCTGCAACAAAGTGATGTCATGCCGCACATGTTGCTGTTTCTGTGTGGTTAAAAAAGAGGTCTAACTCTGTGCCCCCGCATAGATGTGTTAGGAAAACAGTCTGTGAGCAGGGTGAGAGGAATCCTTAAGAATACTGCGTGCTCGGCACAGATGACGTTTCTTCTGGATGTCCTCTATGGCTGACAGTGTGGTCCCTGTGTTGCGTTGGGCAGTTTTCACCACCCGCTGCAGTGCCTTACTCTCAGCAACAGAGCAGCTTCCATACCAGACTGACGCAGTTGGTCAGGATGCTTTCTATTGTGCTGTGGTAGAAGTTCACCAAGATGGCTGATGAAAGCTGGTTCTTCTTAAATTGCCTTAAGAAAAATAGCCGCTGGTAAGCCTTCTTGACCAGGCTGGAGGTGTTGGTGGTCCAGGTCCTTTGAGATGTGGGTCCCCAGGAATACAGGAAGGATGTGACAGGCTCAACAGCCATCTCATTGATGTGGATGGGATCATGTGAGCCTGTTCGTCCCTTCCTGAAGTCCACAATGAGCTCCTTGGTCTTGTTGGTGTTAAGGAGCACCAAGTGTCCAGATGCTGTATCTCCTCCCTGTTGGCCGTCTCATCATTGTTGCTGATTAGCACAATCACTGTGGTGTCATCTGCAAATTTGATGATGGTGTTGGATCTGTTCACAGGCCTACAGTCGATGGTAAAAAGGGAGTAGAGGAAGGGGCTCAGCACACAGCCCTGTGGTACACCAGCGTTGAGTGTGACGGTGGTGGAGCAGATGTGGCCTGATCTAACATTCTGAGGTCTGTTAGTCAGAAAGTCCCAGTTGCAGAGAGATGTGTCGATATCCAGTTTGATCATTAACTTAGAGCAGGGATGTCAAACTCAATTCCTGGAGGGCTGCAGCTCTGCACAGTTTAGTTCCAACCCTAATTAAACACACCTGATCAAACTAATTGAGTCCTTCAGGTTTGTTTGAATTATACAGGAAAGTGTGTTGGAGCAGGGTTGGAACTAAACTGTGCAGGGCTGCGGCCCTCCAGGAATTGAGTTTGACATCCCTGACTTAGGCCCCGTTTACACTAGTGCGTTTTAGTTTTAAAACGGCGTTGTAGAATGAAAACGATCCGCGTCCACACTCACGTTTTACCCAGCGTTTCTGAACTGCTCTCCGTCCACACCAAAACGCTGAAAACGCACATCACGTGACCACACACACACTCTCGGGCAAGCGCTCCAGCATTTCTACCCAGATGAGAGCTCTGCTTGTCGGACTGCTCATCAAGCATCTCCCGCTGGATCTAATCTCACTATATTTGCTAAACGTGATATTTCATTCATGTTGTTGTCTTTATCTAACGACATAGGCCAATTCCCTGACTTTGGTCATTGGAATCTATTAAGTTACTTGTTCACAGGTAACATGTTTTGGTTAAGCGCAAAGATAAGTTAATGATTAATCCAGGTACATTGACTGATCGCTTGCCTTTATTTCCTACAATGTATAAACTTATTGTATGTTATACTTTTATAATTATCGATTACTAAAACTGATATTCAGCAAAAGAGAGGGTGCGTTTCGTATTCTCACTGAAATTGAAAGGAGGCAGTTGTTATAGGCTCTGTTTTGTTATAAATATCCACACAGTGAAGATGACGCTCATATATGCAGCACAACGCCTCAACATTTCTGCTGTCTGTTAAGTTGCTAATATTAAAAAGAAAATAGGCAGTTCCTTAAATCATGTTTACATTTTATTGTTGAGAAAGTGAAAAAACGTAGCCAAGGTGATGTGAATGAAGTTATAAAGTACACTGTTCCCTTTGAAGATTTACCCGTGTCCTCGGTATAGTCTGTTTTCCATATCAAACTGAGAAGAAGAGACTGCAGCCTTGATCAAACTTGCGAAGTCTTAACTTACAAGAAGAGGATGCGAGACTGAACTGTGTGTGGGCTACTTAATATTGAGGAAAAGCCCCAATCAGATAGGCGAACGTTTGCAGCCCCGCCTCCGTTTTCAGATGTCTCCGTCTTTCCCCATCCACACTGAGACGGAGCAGCAGCGTTTTAGAATGAAAACGGCCTCTCCAGCGTTTTCAAAAAGCTCCGTTTTCGGCGCTCGAGAACCCCGGCGTAGTGTGGACGGATGGCGTAACCGTAGCAAAACTTATGCGTTTTCAAACTAAAACGCATTAGTGTAAACGGGGCCTTAGAGGGTATGACAGTGTTGAATGCTGAGCTGAAGTCCACAAGCAGCATTCGTGCATAAGTGTGACATGTGTGAGTACAGAGTGCAGTGCTATGGAGACGGCGTCTTCTGTGCTCCTGTTGTCACGGTAGGCAAACTGATGTGGGTCCAGTGTGGATGGCAGAGAGTCTTTCAGATGTGCCAGGACACATGTCTGGCACATCTTTACTGTCAGTGAATGCGATTAAATCCATATACATCCTGCTGCATTTTCTACTGTTTGGCGCCGTCTTGTGAATGAATAATATGCAGGTTATTACAGTTGAAAGCAGAAGTTTACATACACTGTATAAAAAAAGCACATAACCATTTTTTAAAAGGTCAGATGTTAATGTGACTAAACCTTTTCTTTTTTAGGTAAGTTGGGATTAGCAAATTTGTTTCTGGTATGCTTAAAGGGTCACGAAACACCAAAACACATTTTTTGAGCTGTTGACAGTGGTATATGTGTCCCACACTGCTAAAAACACTATTATGACACCTATATTTCACTAAAAAGTGTAAATTGGTTGTTTTTGCGTTATTTCAAGCAAATTCGTACATCCGGTTTGAAACGAATTTTTAAAGCTGCGTCACGGTCATGACATAATAGCGTGTATTCCAGCGTGCAGACTGGACGTCTGTGCCAGAGTGAGTCTTATTACGTCTTACAGTGTGATGCATTAATGCATGAGTAAGGCTTGGTTCAA
This sequence comes from Danio rerio, assembly GCF_049306965.1. Classification (NCBI taxonomy): domain Eukaryota; kingdom Metazoa; phylum Chordata; class Actinopteri; order Cypriniformes; family Danionidae; genus Danio; species Danio rerio. The sequence goes on along the minus strand of NC_133183.1, from coordinate 4,313,095 downwards.
ACCAATCAGCGCGCTCTATTGTGCAACTTCATTAATATTCATTACTGTCAGAGTGTAGATGGCAGAGACGCCACGTTGTGTTGGCAAAACAAGCGTGAAGTGTTGCTTTTATAGTTTGCTGCAGTTAAGTTTCGATTTTATTTTCTCTCTGTGAGAGCTCAGCTGGATCACGTGTGGATTAACAGTGTACGCGACGCTCGACAACAATAACTTACGTGTCTAAGGAGGATTATTGTTTACCTGAGAGCTGTTCTCATCTGCAAACGCTGAAATCTGGATTCGCTTGTAGTCTCCTCTTAATAAAGACGCGGCTCTAGTTGCTGGTGATTGTCCTGTCTCTATAGATTTGGTAAGTGAGCGACCAGTGCTCTTTGTTTATTTAGTTCGTATTTTATTCGTATCAAACAAACTATTGCAACGAGTGTAAACAAGTTAGCACCACAACCAAACTATAACCTCGTGTTGGATTTTGTGACCGGAATAACACACGCGGCTTTCTGACGCTACCTGCCGTGTGCATCTAAGTTTCCGGGAAATGCTGAGTTTTTTTTTCTCTCATTCGTCGTGCGGTATCAAACACTGCATGAAAAATACACGCTTAGAGCAGTTTCTCGAATCAAATATCTCGTTTGTCGGGAGGGACATGAATGAATTCCCTGAATGAAAGAGCCAAACTGCAGTTAAAGTCCATCATTTAATAATCTGGCAAATAATTCGACTACAGATGTCCATGTAAACACAGTCACATTGTCCGCTGTGGGTGTGTGTTTTGACTCTGAAATTCAGCGCGCCCAAATAGACACTCCCACACCAAGTCTCGTTTCTTTCTCCGACACTCCCCCCCTAAACAGAGCTGAACACGCCCACTTTTCTGACTTTTTCCAAAGTAGAGGTGTGAAAACACCCTGCTGAAACGAGGGGGTTTCATGGCCCTTTAATAGCAGAATAATGAGAGAGATTCCCTGCTGAAAAATCCAGCTTAAACCAGCCTAGGCTGGTTGGCTGGTTTTAGCTGGTCGACCAGGCTGGTTTGAGAGGGGTTTTGGCCATTTCCAGGCTGGTTTCCAGCCATTTCCAGCCTGGTTTTAGATGGTCAGGCTGGAAAATGACCAGCTTTATCCAGCTAAAACCAGCTTGACCAGCCTGATTTAAGCTGGATATAGCTGGTTTTGGCTGGGCTCCCTGCCTGGCTAGGCTGGTCAAGCTGGTTTTAGCTGGTCATCAGGTCACCAGGCTGAAAATGGCTGGAAACCAGCCTGGAAGTGGCCAAAACCCCTCTAAAACCAGCCTGGTTGACCAGCTAAAACCAGCCAACCAGCCTAGGCTGGTTTAAGCTGTTTTTTTCACTAGGGTATTTTTATAACTTTTCTTGAAAGACAGGTTTACACACAATAAGATTATTTTGCCTCTGAAAAAGCTCAGATGACGGTGTCAAGGTTTTGGAGGTTTCTGATTGGCTAATTGACAACATTTAAGTAAATTAGAGACACAACTGTAGAATAGTATTGAAGGAAAACCTCAAACACTGCTTCATTGTGTGACCACATGGAAAAATCAACAAGCCAGAATCAACAAAAAAGTCAGATTACAATGTGTTAAATTACACTGGGGAAAAGACTAATGTTTGGAGACATGTCCTGTGCTCTGATGAAACTAAGATTAAACTGTTTGGCCATAATGACCAGTGTTACATTTGGTGGACAAAAGGCAAAGCTTACAAGCCTAACACCATCCCATCTGTGAAGTATGGGGGCGGCATCCCATTGAACAACTAAATGAATGCTTAAGTCTGCTTAACTGGCTATATTTAGATTAAAATACATTATCAATACTGTTAAAACTTTTACCAGAGGTTTATCAGTGGCTAAAAAAAACCTTCCATGCAAAAAGGCTAATTTGTCTTCAACTGTATATCAAGTGCTTTGAATAAATATGCAGACCCTAAAGGTTAAAGGTCATCTCCACCCAGCTGATCTGCACACAGTCATTGTTGTTCTTTAGATGTCAGAGGTCATCTGTTCCTCTTGAGCCTAGCAGGTGTTTCACTACAAGCGCAATTACGGCAAATAAATAACAAACACAAATCAATTACACGCCGGCCACATCTTCATCATCACAGGGAAATCAATGTAAAAGCACAAACAGATTCATAAACATCACTCATGTGACCCTCAACGAAATGAACCTCAACGAATAACAAATTTTATCTTGAATAAATCAGACAAAATGAGTTCATAATCTGTCCAGAAAATGCACTTTCTGCATTCAAATAAACTTTCTGCTGACATAACCACAACTGTGATACTGAATAAGAATATCAGCAAACAAAGTCATAGTATTAATAATGTTTTTTATTTTTATTTTACCCAGATTAATAGAAATAAGGCATCACGGTGGCGCAATGGGTAGCACAATCGCCTCAGCAAGAAAGTCGTTGATAAATGATAAAGAAATAAAATTATATAAAAATGAATATATTTGAAAAAGAATTAAAAATTTTACAGAAGAGCTAATAATTTTGCTTATTTATTAATATTAATAATAATAAATACATATTTTTCTTATTGCATTTTAGTGTATTATAATACATTTAATATTACAATTATTGTAAAATGTATTAATCTATTATAGTAAAATGTAAATATTATAATAATTACAATATATATAAATACATTTTAAAATAATACATTTTACAATAAATATAATATTAAATGTGTTATAATACACTAAGATGCAATAAGAAAAAAAATGATTGACTTATTATTATTTTTATTATTATTATTATTATTATTATTATTATTATTATTATTATTATTATTAATGAATAGTCTTACAGTTTAAGTCAAACGTATTATCCCTCCATTTAATTATTTTTTTCTAAATATTTATAATTTAATAAATATTATATTATTTATTTAATTATAAATATTTCCCAAATGGTGTTTAACAGATAAAGAAAATGTTCACAGTATGTCTGATAATATTTTTTTTCTTATGGAAAAAGTCTTATTTGGTTTATTTCGGCTAGAATAAAAGCCGTTTTTAATTTTTTAAAACCTATTTTAAGGTCAATATTATTAGCCCCTTTAAGCTATATTTTCTTCGATAGTCTACAGAACAAACCATCGATATACAATAACTTGCCTAATTAACCTAACCTGCCTAGGTATCCTAATTAACCTAGTTAAGCCTTTAAATGTCTCTTTCAGCTGTATAGAAGTGTCTTGAACAATATCTAGTAGGGGTGTCACGATTTAGATTTTTAATCGAAATCGATCGAAATTTATGGTCAATTTCGATTATCGAATCAAAAATAGAATCGTCGATGCTGCCACGCCCCCATGTCACGTCAGCTTGGCTTGCCAAGCGAGAAAAAACAGGCTTGTTGAAGTGCTTGTTAAACTGCAGAAGCAGGAGACCCGTCGACAGAACTTAAACCCTCTCCTCTTTCAATGAAGTCGCCGGTGTTTAAGCATTTTGGATTTCCAGTGAGTTATGTTGACAACGTTCGTGTTGTCGACAAAAAACACAGTTTTGCAAGCTCTGCTATGTACATATTACGTACGGTTCGTCCGATAGACAACACCGGCATCGCGATCCTCTGGCTGCCCCTGTTACAAATCCGCTCGCGAAAAGTACACACTCAGGCCCTGTTTACACTGTCTTTGTTTTTAAATGGCATTTTAGAACGACAACGATTTGACATCCACAGTGGCGTGTAGCATTTCTGAGCAGCCCTCCTTCCTCTCTACCTCTGAAAATGCGCATCTCGTGACCACACAGACACAGACGCACACAGAGCCATATGAGCTCGAGACAGCAGGTCCAGGCAGTCAGAGGACTGCTTCAATCTTTCACTCACTTGTACTTAGTCATTTTAGCGAACACCTCAGATACTGTTGGCTGGTTCCTGTTGGTTGTGCGTCTTTTTTACCAACGCCATTATAACGACACAGATCACTGCCTATTCACGAGTCCCGCAGAAAAAGTGATTGACAGGTGGTAATTATGTGTGTATCTTGCCTTTATTCAATTACTGTATGATTTGTTTATGGGTAAAACAAAGACCATGCAGGTCAGGTAGTTTAAACGGTAGGCTACTAATAATTAATTGGTCATTAATTAATTAATTATTCATAATCGAAAATCGAATCGAATCGTGCCTTTAGAATCGAAAATGTAATCGAATCGAGGATTTGGAGGATCGTGACACCCTTAATATCTAGTCAAATATATGTCATGAATAGTATATATGAATAGTCATTATGGCAAAGACAAAATATATTAGTAATAAGAAATGAGTTATTGAAACTATTATGATTAGAAATGTGTTGGAAAAAAAATAAAATAAAATATATATATATATATATATATATATATATATATATATATATATATATATATATATATATATATATATATATATATATATATATGCATATATATGTGTGTGTGTGTGTGTGTGTGTGTGTGTGTGTATATGGAACAAATAGTCAAACAAACAAGCATAAACCCCTCCACTCCCCCTAAACATTTTTATATTTCATATAATGTGCAATATATATCCACACAATCATTAGTTCATTTTCTTTTCAGCTTAGTTCATTTATTAATCTGGGGGTCCCCGCAGCGGAATGAACCATCAACTTATCCAGCATATGTTTTACGCAGTGGATGCCCCTCCAGCCACAACCCAGCACTGGAAAAACACCCATACACTCTTGCATTCACACAAATACACCTATAGTGCATGTGTTTGGACTGTGGGGGAAACCGGAGCACTCAGAGGAGACCCACGCCAACACAGGGAGAACATGCAAACTCCACACAGAAATAGCAACTGACCATCGTGACGCACTCCACACAATTAATAATAATATAATTTTAATGGGGTCTGCATGAACATCGCCTGACTATCAAAAGTAAGCTACAATGTAAAGATGTCTTCTGAGTGTACTAATGTCTTTTGTAGTGACTAAGCTGAAGTATGCAGTGTGTGTAAGCTTATATCTGGCCTGTCGTGACTCTGCTGTGTTGTTTTGGAGTCTCAGGCTGTTGTCAAACAGATGGAAGACATTAAAGAGAGACAGACAGCAGGTAAATCACTGAGAGCTTCTGCTAACCAGGAGCAGACGAGTAGCCAACTGATGCAAAAAATGCTGTGCACACCGCCAGTTAAAATGAGGTTGCGCGCTCTTAAAGCCAACTTCCGCCGACGATCTGTAGCTCCACCCTCTTTTAAAAAGAGAATTTAAAGCGACAGTCACCAAAACACCACGATGTGACGATGTTGAAAAGATAATAATATAATTAAAGGTGCTGTATGTAAATATACAAACCACTGTCTTCATGCCTACAACATGTCGAAGTCTTTTTTCCGTTTATTGATGACAATTTGCATTTGTATGATGATATTATTATTAGCAGTATTATATATTATGTGCATATTTATATTAGTTTTGATAAAACAAGCATAGATTTGTCCACCAACATTTGTTGGGTTTTGGAGACGTCTGCATCGCTATATCAGGGCACCTGCAGGTTTTCATTCCAGGTTACGCACAAATCCAGCACAGCTCCATCCCCTACAGATGGCTTTTATTTCAGCATTCAAACATTAAATAACGAATGCATCAAGTGAAATAAAAACGAATACTTATTTATAATTTAGCAAAATTCTGCTCTTTTTATCTTTGCATTTTTATTATTTTATTTTTGTTAGATAAAATAACAAAATTGTTAAAATTGCTCATTTCATTTTTATAAAACATTTTACTATTATTTTCGAGTAAAAACTACACCGACATTTAAGAATCCATATTTATAGGGATGCAATGATTCATTGGTTTCACTATTAGTCGCGCTTTTATTCAAAATAATTAATCATGAAGGCTTCTCAACACTGTTTCTGCACAGAACAAAACTGTGGCAACTAAACAAAGTTATGCCAACTGTGTGCTAGTTAAATGTTCTGAGCTTGTACGAGGCTAATCACCACGCACACTGGATTAACTTTGACTGAGGCTATAACTGAGGCAAGTTCGTTATTTCCAATCGAGGGACGCGCACGTGAGGTAATGTGCTCAGTTGAGATGACAGGGAGCTTCTGTGACCGCGGGAAATGCAAACGGCTGAAGTTTAAGGAAGATGCAATGAAAAGTACACATATCTGCAAACCCACCTAAAGTTACAAACAATGGCGCCGATGAGAGCGAACATGTGGTGAATGTTGATCCGCCAGCCTAGAACAATCCAGTGTTTTCGGAAGAGTGCTAAAAGACTTGGCTGCTTTTAATGGCACGAATCTCGATGCGATGCATTCACGGCGTGTTTTGCGCAAATGGCTGCTAAATGTAAAATCTCTGTTGCTCATTCGCAGGAAGACCATGAAGGCTCTTGTGTTGGGCCCAATGAGCCTTACATCCAAAAACTGAGCAAGGGTGTTCCTCTAGTGACATCGCTTTGACTCGCGCTGAAAATGGCGGACGTGAAACAACAAACTGAGGATATGGTAGTGCGCACCTGTCAATCAATATTAATGGGCGGGGCGACCACACTCTTACGTCAAGTTGCAGTCGGTCTCAAAACCGCTCTAATTGGTTCATCGTTTTTATGTTGTTAAATTGAAAAAAAAAGGACTGGGTGTGTTTATATCACTTCAATATGGCGGTCTATACACTATACCTACACGTATGTCTGTGCAAACAGCTTGAAAAGTAAATTTATCACCATAGGTGCCTTTTAACAAGCAAAAAAAATATGTAGGATAATGGATAGTCATGGATAATGGTCTTCACTGGAGTGTGTACAACACCGTTTCCTTATCCACGAAAGTTAAGGAGTAAAGCAAACAGTTAAAGTAAAGAGGCTGAATGGAGGAGGCTCATTCTTTGTCCTCAGGCTGCAGATCTTCTTTTTAACTGTTTTCTTACTAGTGAAGCAGTACACTTACAAAGCCGCCATGTAAATAGCATATGTGCCATGGCATGATACAACTTAAAGGGAATGTGAGATGAGACTCTGATTGGTTTAATGCACGTTATGCTCAAAACACACCCATAACTCTTTAAGAAAGTAAGCACAACTTATTAAGCACAACTACGCCGGGGTGCAGACCATATTTTTCCATCCTTAAAATAGTGGATTCAGACATTACCTTAATGCTTTAGACTTTGCGCGTAGATCGTTAAAATAGAGCCCTACATGCTGTGGTTTCATGCTGTCTTTAGCTTGTACATTGGGTTGTGAACAGATGAGAAATGTGTAAACAGGTCATCAACTATAATATGAAGATAACATGACTTTTACATTTACTCATTTAGCAGACGCTTTTATCCAAAGCGACTTACAAATGAGGACAAGGAAGCAATTTACACAACTATAAGAGCAACAATGAATAAGTGCTGTAGGCAAATTTTTTTTGTAGTTAGTGGTGGAGCCAGAGAGGGAGTGGCATATTAGTAAGGACAGTGGAGACTAAATAGTTGAGTTTTTAGTCGTTTCTTGAAGACAGCGAGTGACTGCCGTTCTGATGCAGTTAGGGAGTTCATTCCACCAACTGGGCAGGTTGAATGCGAGAGTTCGGGAAAGTGATTTCTTCCCTCTTTGGGATGGAACCACGAGGCGACGCATCTGCAGAAGTGAGAGCAGATAAGAAGGAGCAAAGCCAGAAGTCGCTTTGTAAGCAAACATCAGAGCTTTGAATTTGATGCGAGCAGCAACTGGCAGCCAGTGCAAACGGATGAGCAGCAGAGTGACATGTGCTCTTTTAGGTTCATTAAAGACCACTCGTGCTGCTGCGTTCTGAAGCAGCTGAAGAGGTTTGATAGAATTAGCTGGAAGCCCGGCTAGTAGAGAGTTGCAATAGTCAAGTCTGGAGAGAACAAGAGCTTGAACAAAGAGTTGAGCTGCATGTTCAGATAGGAAGGGTCGGACCTTTCTGATGTTATAGAGTGCGAATCTGCACGATCGAGCAGTTCTAGAAATGTGGTCAGAGAAGTTTAGTTGGTCATTTATCGTTACTCCAAGGCTTTTCACCATTTTGGATGCAGTAATGGTTGCCCCGTCCATCAGGATTGGACGGGGCAACCATTACTGCATACATCAAAAATATGATCTTTGATTTATAATATTATTTGTAACTATTTAGGGGCCTGGTGACGCAGCATGATCGCCTCACAGTAAGAAGGCTGCTGGTTTGAGCCTCAGCTGGGTCAGTTGGCATTTCTGTGTGGTGTTTGTATGTTCTCCCTGTGTTGGCGTGGGTTTCCTCCAGGTGCTCCGGTTTCCCCCACAGACTAAACACATGCACTATAGGTGAATTGAATGAACTAAATTGGCCGTAGTGTATGTGTGTTAATGAGAGTATATGGATGTTTCCCAGTGATGGGGTGCAGCTGAAAGTGCATCCGCTGCGTAAAACATATGATGGATAAGTTGGCGGTTCATTCCACTGTGGAGACCCCTGACTAATAAAGGCACTAAGCCAAAATGAATGAATGCAACCGTTTATGGTGTCTGTGTGTCATTTTAGAAGTCAAATAGCTACAGTAATTTGAGTATGTAATCCTTCTGTGTACTTTAGTATCTGTGCGTGTGTGCGTGGGTGTGGAGCCCCAAAACGAATTTTAACACTCAAGTCACACTTAAAAATATCTGAATGTTGTATCAAGTGTCCTCTATAAATACAAGATCCTTCTTGACAATAATTGACATTTGCTTGGATATACAGTTGAAGTCAAAATTATTGGCCCCCCTGATTTATTATCGCCTTTGATTATTTTTTTCCTCAATTTCTGTTTAAAAGAGAGCTGATTTTTTTTAATAACTAATATCTAATAACTGATTTATTTTATCTTTGCCATGATGACAGTAAATAATCTTTGACTAGATATTTTTCAAGACACTTCTAAACAGCTTAAAGTGACATTTAAAGGCTTCACTAGGTTAATCAGGGTAATTAGGTAGGTTAGGGGAATTAGGCAAGTTATTGTATAACAATGGTTTGTTCTGTAGATTATCGAGAAAAAATATAGCTTAAAGGGGCTAATAATATTGTCCCTAAAATGTTGTTTAAAAAAATAAATACTATTTTAAATACATTTTTTAATAAAATGTAAAAAAATGTATTAATAAAACAAATAAGACTTTCTCCAGAGGAAAAAATATTATCCGACATACTGTGAAAATTTCCTTGCTCTGTTTAACATTATTTGGGAAAAATAATTTAAAGGGGGGCTGATAGTTCCAACTATATTTGTGTAACTCCGATGTGCTGTTGACTAACCCAATGACAGCGTCCTCATACTTTAGGGCAGGGGTTCCCAAACTTTTCAGGCCGCGACCCCCAAAATGACAATGCCACTGACTCGTGACCCCCAATATCCTCTGAGGTGGTTATAAATACAGAAACCTTGCATGCAATGGCACACACACACCAATGGACCCAAGTCTATTCTTCTTTTAATTTTTTTTTTTATGTATGAGAGCTGTAAATGGGCCACAAAGTTTAACCAGGTGTTATGAAATCTGCTGCATCTGATGCTATTGCTGTGTCTTTAATACAATGCAATTACCCCAGGGGTTGCAATCCAATAGAAGTAGTAACTATAAGCTACTATAGTAGCTATATATGGTATAAACGACTATTTTTTTTCTCTTCAGAAGGTTATGGATAAAATATGATAAATCTTATGGTTTAATGAAAATAAATAGATTTTTGGAAACCACCAGGCGACTCCCCTTCATTGTCCCGCGACCCCTCGGGGGGTCCCGACCCCCACTTTGAGAACCATTGCTTTAGGGAGTGTGTGTGTTTGAGAGAGAGAATGTGTGTATGTGTAAGACTGTATGTGATTGTGTATGTGATCTCTGTGTGTTTGAGATTGTTTGCGTGTGATTATGTTTGTGTGTATGCATGACTGTGTGCATACGCGAGTGAGTGTTAGTGTGTAAGCTGGTGTGTTTGTACGTGATTGTGTATGCAGGTGTGTGTGTGAGAGAAAGAATGTGATCTGTGTGTATGCAAGTCTTTTGGTATGAACTTTGTGTGGGTGCACGCAATGTGTGTGTGTGAGAGTGAAAGAGAGACTGTGTGATTGTGTTTGTGCTTGTGTAAACGAGTTTGCGTATGTGTGCCCATGTGTTTGTGTGCATGTGTGTCTGTTTTTTGGGTGTGTATGGGAGTCTGAGTATGGATACGTGTGTATGTTTGTGCATGTGTGTGTGGATCAGTGTGGGCATCTTTGTGTGTGTGTGTGCGTGTGAGAGAATGTGTGTGATTGTGTACATGCGTTTGTGATTGGATGCGTTGTTTGCATGTTTGTGTGTGTCTGTGTGTGCATCCTTGTGTGTAGATTTGTGTGAATAATTGTGTTTGTGGGTGTGTGCAGTCTTGTTTGTACATATGCATTAGTGTGTGTGTGTGTGCACACGTGCATCTTTGTGTGTGTATTTTTGTGTGTATGTGTGCTTGAGTCTGTGTGTGTGCATAATTGTGTGTGGGTCGATGTGCATTAGTGTGTGTACATGTGCATTAGTGTGTATATGAGCAAGATTGAATGCGCATGCGCGTGTGTGTGTGTTTGCATGTTCAT
>NC_133183.1:4285000-4295000 GCF_049306965.1 Danio rerio | reverse complement strand
AATACATCCCAGGAGCTACATTTTTTGCAGTTTTTTTTTGTCATTCATTGAATTGTCATTTATAATTCAAAGTTTGTTATGTTTTACATATTCAGACTGTTAAAATTTACACTATATGATCACAAAGTTAAAAAGAATTAATTGGCATATAAAATATATATATAAAACTGTTTAGAATAAAACAGAGAAGAGTTAATGAAGCATTGCTGTGGTAATTTTTTTATGAACCAGCAATCATTTACACACGCTGTCTGTCTCCATTGTAAAGTGTACAGTAAAAAGATAGCCCAGGCAAGACCGTCACACTGAGCCTCGAACATTATCAGGAAGGCCATTCCAGAGTTTAGGAGCCATAAATGAGAAGACATGACCTCCTTTACTCAACTTTGCTATTCTAGGTACCAGGGCCGGAGTGGGACTCTTTTTCAGCCCTGGAGTTTCAAGCCTTAGACCGGCCCACCTCAGTTCACGACTGACTGTATTAAAATAAGGTTATTTCCAATTCAGTTTCTAATGACACTATCAAATCTTTTTTTTTTTTTTTTGAGAAAACAGCTGCTTTAGAACTTTAAATGTTCAAAAACCCTAACAGTATTATATGTCTTAACAATAAAAATATAATAAAAAAAAATCATACTGAGAGGAGGATCAAACCCGGGTCAGCGGCATCATAATCTAATGTGCTAACCACTGGACCACAACAGCTGTATATGAAGGACTGACTCATCTGAGTAATATCATCATTAACCTGTAGGCTGGTAAGCTGCGATAAAATAATGAATAAGAAGACTGTAGTCAAGTAAGTAAATAAATTAATTTAAAAAGTGTGACTGCTGAGAGCAACAGATTCTGGAGCTAGGGACACCGGCCCTCGCAGCCAAAAAATAGAGCGGCCCACCGGGAATTCTCCCGGTCCTCCCGATTAGCCAATCCGGGCCTGCTAGGTACTACCAGTAGCCCTGAGTTTCGAGATCTTAAAGAGCGGGTTGGATTGTAGCGAGACAGAAGGTTGGTTAGATAAACAGGAGCTTGATTATTTAAAGCTTTATAAATACGAATTAATATTTTAAAATCAATACGAAACTTAACAGGCAGCCAGTGTAAGGAGGATACAATTGGGGTGATATGATCATATTTTCTAGACCTGGTAAGAACTCTGGCAGCTGCATTTTGTACTAGCTGAAGTTTGTAAATAGAGGATGCTGGACAGCCAGCAAACAGAGTATTACAGTAATCCATCCTAGAAGTCATAAAAGCATGGACTAGCTTTTCTGCATCTGTGATTGATAGCATACTTTTTAACTTAGCGATATTTCTCAAATGAAAGATGGCAGTTTTTGTAATATATGATTTTAAAAAGGTAAATTGCTGTCTAATATGACACCCAGATCTTTTATAGTAGAGCTAACGCTAACTTTGTATCCCTCTAATTGTAGGTCGAGTTGCGAGATCTGCTGTGTACAGAATTTAGGCCCAATAAGTAATAATTCTGTTTGGTCAGAGTTTTAGAGAAGGAAATTGTTGGTCATTCAGTCTTTAACATCTTTAATACACTCAGTTAGCAGTTCAAACATCGCATCAGGTTTACTTGAAATATATAATTGAGTATCATCAATAATGAATGAAAAATGTCCTGTCGTTTGTCGTGTGCAGTGGAAAGGCAGCTTGATGTTATGTTTCATGGTATTGGTCTTGCTAAGTGGTTGCTACGCTTTTCCTTTATGTACATGGTAATAGTTGCTAGGGTGTGTTAATATGTGGTTGCTAGGTGTGTTAAATACATCTTTCTGATGCAGATGTCATGCTGTGCTCCATAATGCCTGTGCAATCCTTCACGCCGCTCTGATCTGTGTACAGTCTGTCAGATGCTGATTACGAGATAAAGCTTTGCTTAAAAGAACTTCTGTCTTTCTTTACTTATACGTCTCGACTAAAGAGGCACTATAAGGAGACGGCAGCAGATAAGATGCTTTTTAACCTACTTTTTGAAGAGGAAGCGGAGTCCTTGAGTTTCGTTTGAAGTTTGTTTGCGGTAACAGCTGGAAAGAGGGTTGAACAGGCGCTCAGAACTGCAAACGAGGAGTTGATTAGTCCGTGTGTTCGTGTCACCATTAAACAAACACGTCTCCGCTGCACAATGTTGCTTTTGTTTATGGAGAGAAAGGAAAATATAGCGTTGCGTTTATTGTTCTCAGCTTGTGTTGTTGAGGGTGTAAGAAACGCCATTAATGAATAAACATGGAGGGTTAATGAAAGCAGCTCAAGGTTGGTTGTTTCCTCTGCTGAGCAACCCGTTTCCCACATAAAGTTAGCGTTAATGAGTATCAACGGGCTTCTTGGTGCTTCTCTGGGTTTGTTTTTCTGTGTCGTTTCACACCAAAATTCTGGAAGATTACAACAAACACAAGGTGATAATGGCACAGGAAAACACAGACATCCCATATCAGAAAAAAAAGCCAAAGTTTTACATGTTATTTTAAGAGAGTTTGTTTTATTGTGCCTAGATCTGAATGTGAATCAAACATAGTTAAAAAGTTGGTGTCACTAAAATAATAGAACTTTATGGTAACACTTTATAACAACTACACACTATAAATCATTTATTAAGCATTAACAAATAGTGAATTCATTATCTGTTAAGCATTAACTCTACATTAATGAAAGTTAGTAAGCAGTTTATTACTGCAGCTACAAATGCTCTATTCTTGACTTATAACCACATTTAAAATGTGCTTAATAATTGTATTTTCATACTTAGTAAATGATTAATTTTTCATTACTAAATTAAGTATTGCATTATTTACAAACCAGTTGTATTTAAGAGTAGTTGAGGGTTTTTAGGATCATTCAGAATGAGTAAGTAAATGATTAATAAACTATTGAAATCAACGTTTATATGTCTTTTTATTCAGGCATATATTAATGGTTACTATGTATGTTAATAAATGCTTTATTAACCCAACTTCATGCAGTTTTGTGACCTAATCTAAAATGAGGACTATTTATGCTTTATAAATCCCTTATAAATGACAATACTTTTTTAAATACTTTTTTTTTAGATTTTACTGAAAACTGTAAATTGCATTTATTTTATTTTATTCAATTTAATAAAAAAATATTTCATTTTAATTTATTTTATTATCTAATGCACTTATTCTATAAGAATCTCTTTAAATTTTTGACTATTTTTTAGGCTGTATAGAAGTGTCTTGAAGAATATCTAGTGAAATATTATGTGCTGTCATCATGGCAAAGATAAAATAAATCAGTTATTAGAAATGAGTCATTAAAACTATTATGTTTAGAAATGTATTAGTAATATAATTAATTAACAATAATTAATCATTCATATTTTTTTTCTTATTTAAAATATTTCTTAATGATGTTAAACAGAGCCAGGAAATTTTCACAGTATGTCTGATAATATTTTTTCTTCTGGAGAAGGTCTTATTTGTTTTATTTCGGCTAGAATAAAAGCAGTTTTTCCTTTTTTAAACACCATTTTAAGGTCAATATTATTAGCCCCTTTAGGCTATGTATTTTTTTTCATGGTCTACAGAACAAACCCTAATTACCCTAACCCGCCTAGTTAACCTAATTAACCTAGTTAAGCCTTTAAATGTCACTTTAAGCTGTATAGAAGTGTCTTGAAGAATATCTAGTCAAATATTATGTACTGTCATCATGACAGATAAAATAAGTTATTCGAAATGAGGTATTAAATCTATTATGTTTAGAAATGTGTTGTAAAAATCAGCTCTCCGTTAAAAAAAAATGGGGTGTGGGGGTAGGGGAGGAGATGGGATGATATGATATGGATATGGATAAACCTGTCCATACCACTAAACCTGTCCCCAACCCTACCTGTATCCCACCGCAAGAGCACCAAACAAGTGTTCTGCAATACATTATGAACACATTACAGCATTGTTTATACTTTGATGTACAGTAAGTACATATAGTTAAGGCCACTTAATATCAAGTGGGAATTATTGTTGTTGTCCTATTATATATTTTAATCAAATCTAATATGACCGCATTAGGTTTCAGATGGTTTAAATTGACATTTTCTCATTAAGCTGATGTATTTATCCAAAGCAACATTATAAAAGATTGCTGTAAAATGTACAGTATTACTGGCAATTGTGGTTGCCAGTAATCAGAATCAGTTTTATTGCCAAGTGTGCTTCACACACACAAGGAATTTGTTTTGGCAACAGATGCTTCCAGTGTACATAAAGTGACAAGTGACAACACAAAATAAATATGAAAAAAAGATGATAAACATTAAACAGAGATGCAGTTAGTTCAGGGGTCCGTTCTTCGTACCTCGCTTAAATGATCTAAGATGATTTGGCAGATCCTGGATCTTTTCATCTCGATAACTGATCTCTCGCTAATTTGGTTCTTCAAACAAGTTCATGAATCAGATTAGAATGTCTGGATAAACTGATCTGAGATCGCTGCGTGTGTTGAGGACAGATCTATCAATCCTCGAAATCATGATCAGCAATGCAACGATTGGCTGACGGCACAGCAGCGTAATGACATCATCTGATTAATATTCAATTATCCATGTGAGCTAAATTACATCAAATTAGCAGTAAACGGTTTGATAAATATGACACGCAATAACCTTCCACATTTGTTGTGAGCTGCAGGCTTTACACTTTCATGTGTCAAGAGTATTCATCATGTATTTCAATGCAAATCAATGTATTTAGTTCCACATTTAGAAAAGATTTTCTTTATTATAGTAGCCGTTTTTTTAATCGGTGTAAAGAATAACTGGTTGTTTACAAAAGCATTTTGATATTGGTAAAGGCGTCTGCAACTTTTGTGAAGCATCAAATCACCGTCATATTAACTGTCAAAACATGTTTATGACTGCATAAATGTATTATTGCTTTAAAAAAAGTCACATATTGTGCATTTCTATTATACACAATTTGTACTAAAGCGATCTAAAAAGTTCATATCAATAAGTTTTCTCTTTGAACCACCAGGTGGCAGTCTTTGTACTTTCATTTCGAGGGTGCAGATTGCATAAGTTTTATTAAAATGTACAACTTTATTTTATTAATGACTATAACTTTATATATATAGTTAAAAATATGTACTATTTTCCCAAGTGTATAACTACTACTGTAAGAAAATATCAGAATTGGGAACATACTTTCTGTATTATCTTTTCCTGAACTGAGCCGATCTAATCCTGTTTATATGAATTGAACCTGCTCCCGATCAGGTTTGAGCTAGCAGAACTGTTGCTATGACAACAACTCTCGGATCAAACAAAACGATCCTGGATCGTGTCAAATCGTCAATATCCAAATCCAGCTAACTGAGTAATCCACGTACGAAGATTAGACCCCAGAAATCTGGATGTTGAATTGTGTGTACAGGTTTGTTATAAATATACAGGTTATAAGGTGCTGTGTACAAATGTGGATAGAGAAAGTATTGCATTGTATATTGATATAAGGTCCTGTGATATGTGTGATAACACATATAAAAAAGTATTGCACATATTTATTGCACAGTTGGGGGATATTTAACTGTTCATGAGGTAGATGGCCTGAGGAAAGAAACTTTTTCTGTGTCTGGCTGTCCCGGGAGAGAACCCTGAGCTCGGAGATATTCGAGCCCAGGGCTCCCACCCGGTCCAGAAGCATATCAGGGGATCCGAGATCAGGTAGGTCTCGATCGCTCCCCCTTTAGAAGGGGAAAAAAAGGAGGAGATGTGGTGGAAGGGGGGATTCTTCCAAACAGAAGATAGAGCAATAAGGAGAAAGTGATCCATTTATATTAAGCTAGGATCATTCTGATTGGATTATTACTGATTACGGATGAGTGGCCAGTCATATCACCTGCTCCTCTCGAAATTAGTTTATGAAACTTCACTTTGTGCTTGGTGCTCTGAAGCGCCAACCAAACGGTAACAGTTAAAACAGGTAGTGTGCTGGGTGCGAGGCATCCAGAGTGATTTTGCGAGCCCTTTTACTCAATATGGAAGAGTACAGTTCTTGAAGTGTAGGAAGGGTAGTGCCAGAGATCGTTCAGCAGTCCGTACTATTTGCTGCTGTCGGTGCTGCTGGAGGTCGGTTTTGACAGCTGAGCCGAACCAGACGGTGATTGAAGTGCAGAGGTGATTGAAGTGGATGACAGCTGAATAGAACTGCATGAGCAGCTCCCGTGGCGGGTTAAACTTCCTCAGCTGACGGAAGTACAGTCTGTGCTGTGCTTTCTTCACAATAGAGTCTATGTGAATGTCCCTCTTCAGATCCTGAGAGATGGTGGCACCCTGAACCTGAATGACTGCACTGCAGCCACAGTGCTGTTCGTGATGGTGAGTGGGGGAAGTGCAGGGGATTTCTCCTAAAGTCCACTATCATCTACACTGTTTTGAGCGTGTTCAGCTCCAGGTTGCTGTATCTGCACCATAACACCAACCGCTCCACCTCCTGTCTGTATGCAGACTCGTCACCGTTCCGGATGAGGCCAATAACAGTAGTGTCGTCTGCAAACTTAATGAGTTTGATGATGGAGGGGTCTTTTTCGGTGCAGTCATTGGTGTACAGGGAGAAGAGCAGTGGGGAGAGAACACCTCCCTGGGGGGCACCAGTGCTGATGGTGCGGCTGTTGGATGGGATTTTGCCCATTCTGACTAGCTGTTGTCTATCTGTCAGAAAGCTGGTGATACATTTACAGACAGAGCTAGGAACAGAGAGCAGTACCTGAACAGTGATGGGGCGATGATAATGTAAAAAGCACATAAGGATGTAAAATGCACAAGCACACTGTAAATTAGCCATTACAATTTTGCTGTAAACCTACAGCACAATTGCAATTGGTTATTTCCAGTGCACCTGTACATTGTACAGTATCGCTAACAACCAAAACTGCCGGTAATACTGTAATTTTAAAAAAAAAAATTACGGTGGACTTACAAGTGAGCAGCTTACTGTTTGCAAACAATATTGTGCATGAAGGAAATGTAAGATGAACATGCAGAAACACTGAAGCTGTACTTGTGTGTGCAGTAATGGGGCAGTTCAGGCCTGTAGTGCTGGATCCTCCTCTGTTCTCTGACTGATGTAAGCACAGCATGGCTCTTTGTAATACTGGCCGTCAGAATCCCACAGGACTCAAACTACGGCCTGTGTATGTGTGTGTGTGAGAGAGAGAGAGACTTCAGGAGGCGTTTTATTTACATCTGTCTTTGTCATCTGGATTCAGGACCACAATGACATCCATGAAACAAAAACTAGGCCAAAAGTGGAATTTTGGACCAGTTCTTATAAGAAAGAAAAGTACTGGCTTTGTAAACTGTGCTGCATAAGAGCTCATGTATATGTCACAATCAACAGCGATCTAGCAGTTGCAGATCGCTCGAGAACTACAATCCCATCATGCATCTCATGCACACACAAGTTCCACTTCTTTCACTGATTGCACAAACACAGCTGGAAGTCATGTCAGTTTGGCTTGGACGCCGCCAGACAAGCACTAGTCGCTTTTAACACATGAGAGAGGGTTCTTTTGCTGTGCTCGTGTTTCAGGAGGCGTGGCTCTAGATGGCAGGGGAGGGACTGTGATTCAGAGATTTATGCTAGGCAGTTAGCATTGTGGAAGATCACCTACCGCACCTTTATTAATACTGCTAATATACACTGTAAAAAAAAGCTGGGGTGCCGGAAAAGAAATGTAAAATAATGGCCGCTAAATTACCGTATTATATCATAACTGATTCAATTCCTTAATGCTACAATAATAATAATAAAAACCCTATGAAATAATAAACCTGTAAAAAATATCGTAATTTTACGGTTTATTACCAGAAATTATGGAAATTTACCAGAAATTAAAATTTAAGGAAATTTCTGTAATAAAGCGAAAAAATTTCGATTTTTTTTTTTTTTTTTTTTTATTGGTTTATTATTTCATAGGGAATTTAATCAGTTCTGATATCAATCATTCATTCATTTTTCTTCGGCTTAGTCCCTTTATTTATCAGGGGAATGAGTCAGAGTGCCCAGCGAATGCCCTTTCAGCTGCAACCCATCACTGGAAAACACCTGTACACTCTCATTTCCACACACACACTCATCCACTACGACCAATTTAGTTCATCAATTCCACTATAGCACATGTGTTTTGACTGTGGTCGAAACCAGAGCACCCAGTTAATATTAAAGGCAGTCATTTTAAAATTATTTAAAGAATGTTAAAGAATTAAAACCATTGTAGCATTGGCAAATTTATTTTAAGACAGTCTAACACTCTTTAATGTGCATCAAGTAATAAGGGCAATTTAAATTATGGGGAAAAAAAAAAATATATATATATATATATATAAATATTACTAAAAACTAATTTGCATTTAGGCGAGGCAGTGGCGCAGTAGGTAATGCTGTCGCCTCACAGCAAGAAGGTCGCTGGGTCATAATAGATTCCTAAAAACAATACCTATATTTAATACTTTCCTTGTTGAATTTTCGTACAATATTGAATCTCTTAAGCTTATTAATAATAAAAAAAATAACAAGTTTCTTAAAGCTTTTGATAATCTTTTTTCTTAATGATTGCGGCTTTGTAATTTTTTTTTCTCTCTCTCTCTTCTTTCTTATTTTTTTGTTATAGTATTTTTCTTCAATGCAGTGATATTGTTATTCTTATATTCACCTTATTCTACGCCGACGAGTGGGCGCAGCCATTTGAATCTTTTTGGCAAGAGACTTCTGGTCTCATTCACTTCTATTCATTTTTAGACTTTAAAAACTGCTCGTTTCGCTGCTTAATGTTGCAAACTGATATTTCCTTATTATATTATTCTGCTTGGTCTGTATTGTCATGCAAGCATTTGTTTGTAGATCAAGTAGTTTGACTGTTTTCTGCCGTTTATTATTCCTAGTCATTTCTCCCATAGGCGACTGAATAGGAAGTTCTGAGGCCGTACTCACACTAGGTACAGTTGCCTCGAACCGGGCCAAAGCACGCTTGTCCCCCCCCCCGCTGGCCCGCACTCACGCCACAATCTGGCCCGGGCACGCTTACGTCATCGCTACTGCGCTGTTCAGTGAGAAGCTCTCTCAGCAGCACAGTGGAGATTTCTCTAGTTATATCGTTTCAGTCGTTTGACATGCAGTCAAATATTTCGCCAAACAGTCCTTAGGGATGCGGTGACACGCAGTCAGATATTTCGCCGAACAGATCCGCCACTTTTGGCGCTCATAAACAATCATAAAGCCCTCGTGCTGAAGGAATGAGGAGGTCTGCTAAAGGTGCAGCTGTCATGCTGTGAGGAGTTTGCGTCTTTAATAAACGACGGCAGTTTGCGTTCACTGAACAGTGAGAATTAATTATAAATCAATATGAAACAGTCCCTTAAAAGTCACGTCTCGCTTTCAGTTTCGGGCTTTGGCACGTTTTGCACTCACACACAAGCGTACCCTGCCAAAGCCCAAGTGAACCGTGCTCAGGCACACCTCTTCCAACCGGGCCAGGGCCGGCCAAGTGAACCGTGCTTGAGCTTGATTCAGCGCACTCACACTTGTCAAACGATCCGGGAAATGGGCCTGGGCACGGTACGGATGGCATAGTGTGAGTAGGCCCTAAAACAATCGCGAAAACAGGCGCACTTCCGCATTTTAAAGTCAATTCAATTAAAAAAAAAGACTTGAACAGAAAGTGGGGGGTGTCATGGCCCTTTTAGCTGAACACTAGTATCTTGAAGAATATCTAGTTAAATATTACATGCTGTCATCATGACAAAAATAAAAGAAATCAGTTATTAGAAATGAGTTATAATAAAAAGTAAATTTGACTTTCAACTTTCTCCTGTGTGTGTGTTCATGTTCATTTATAGTTTTAGTTTTTCCTTCTGGTTGTGAAAGCGTTGCAGTCTGCAGGTGCTCGGAGCTGCATGTTCAGAGCGGGTCACAGAATCCAAAACCCCCAAATAAAGTGGGAAGATTAACCTTCCTTCATCTGCCAGCGC
>NC_133183.1:4185000-4282500 GCF_049306965.1 Danio rerio | reverse complement strand
ACTTAGCTAAATTAATTCACGCCTCCTCCTGAAGTGACGAGCGATGCATTAAACAGTTTTCCAGCCGCGGCCGGGCTTCATTCTCGAAATGTAAGTTATAGTTTGTCTAAAGCAGGAATACAATCAGCCAGCGCAGTCGTCCCTCCAGAGTAAAAACCACATGTTGTGTCTGCCGGTTTTGTTTACTTGCAGGAGTTCATTGCCATTTTCCCGCACGTGAATTCTGACCAATCAATAAGCAGTTTAGGAAATATGTTCAACAACATCTGGCTAATGAGAGATGTGGATTTTGTCAGATGACTGCATTTTGGTTCGTTTCAACTGGTTCGGACCAAAGCCAGCAGTGTGGTGTGAAAGGCAGAAGATGCAACAATGTATCATTTATTGCCCTTGGTCTGGACCAAATGAAGCGAACTACAGATGTGAAAGCACCCAAAAGCTGCCCACAGTCTCCTGTGATGGTTGGGTTTAGGGGTAGGGTGGGGTGAGGGCAATATAATATACGGTTTGAACAATATAAAATGAATGGAAACCTATGTAATGTCCCCACTTTTCACAAAAACAAACGTGTGGTTTTCTAGGAATTCGCTAGTGTATTGAGAAATTTCGAATAGCTTGTTTCCACTGAATGGTACGGGTCACCTTTATCAGGCTTGCGTTTTCACTGACAAAAGGGTACCAATGGTAGCCTATTGGTAGGTGTGGTGTATGACAATGTTTCAGTCCACATCATTCTCGCTCGAGGAGATTATATTATATTGGAATATAGCGCTTTTACAATGTAGATCGTGTCAAAGCAGCTTCACATACAAGATTATAGTGAATTGAAACAATTTAGCTCAGTTCAGTGTGGTTTAATATTTACTGCTGAGAGTCCAAACACTGAAAAGCAAATCCATCGATGCAAAGCTCTACACTGTAAGAAATAAATTAAGAAAACACAAAAATATGAGGCAACTTGATGCAGTAAGAACTTTGAGTTGTCTCAACAGCTGTTTTTTTTTCTTAAGTAACTTTTATTTGTTCAGCTAACATAATGTAGTTTATTTATGCAGTGTTGATTATTCTATTTTACTAATAAACATATCCGGTAGCACTTTATACACTGCAAAACATGCTTTTCTTACTCAGATTTTTTGTCTAGTTTTTAGTCCAAATATATCTCAATTCTTAAATCAAGAAGAATTTTCTAGACAAGCAAAACATATGGTCTTGTTTTCAGCAATAATATGCCAAAATTAAGTGAGTTTTTACTCAAAACAAGCATAATAATCTGCCAATGGGATAAGCAAAATAATCTCGTTTTTCCTTTTGACATAAGATTATTTTGTTTCTGTTTTGTTTTTTGTTTGTTTTGTTGTTGATTATTTTTGTTTTGTTTGTTTATACAGTGCTATGGGGTCCTGGCTGGCTGCTAGGTCATTGTTGGGATGTTTGGGAGGGTTTCTAGTTGTCACCGACTCTGTCCCAGTCATTCCCCTCGCTGGCCAGCAGAGGCCGCCATCCCCGGGCTTCTAAGCATTACATCATCCACCTAAACGATTGCGCACACACCTAAACTGAATCCCGTTAACGACCCACGCTCCCTGATATAAGCCACACTCAAACACCAGTTCATTGCGAAGTCTTGTTCAGCCACGGCCAACATTTCTGAGCGTTATTCCCTGCCTGATCTCCTGTGCATTACCCCGGACTGTTTCTGACTCTGAGTTGCCTTCTGCCTGCCCACGACCCACGCTTGTTATACGGACTCTGAACCACGCTGCCTGCCCACGACCCACGGTTGTTATATGGAGTCTGAACCACGCTGCCTGCCCACGACCCATGCTTGTTATACGGACTCTGAACCACGCTGCCTGCCCACGACCCACGGTTGTTATATGGAGTCTGAACCACGCTGCCTGCCCACGACCCATGCTTGTTATACGGACTCTGAACCACGCCACCTGCCACTGATCCATGCCTGATATATCACACTGTGCCTGTCAGCCGCCAGCCCCACAACCTATATTGAATGCTGTTGATGTGAGTTCGCACTTTAGTGCGTGTTGTATGTTTGTGATTGAACTGTGTCTATTAAATACTGCAAAATGGATCCCTCCGTGTCAGTCTCCACGTTACACTAGTATGTTGCTATGTAGTTGCTAAGATATTCTGAGTAGTTCCCAGGGTGTTGCTAAGCAGTTGCCAAGGTGTTCTTGTTGGCAGCTAATGCATTTCTATGGTATTCTAGCTAGTTACAGCACTAGGATTTTGCTGTAAAGGTATTCAGAGTGGTTCCGATGTTGTTCGACTTAGGTTTAGTATTGCTAGGATTCTCTGGGTCATTTCTGTAGGGAGTTCCTATGCAGTTGTTAGGGTGTTCGGGGTGGTTGCTAAGATGTTGCAATTGTGTTCTGAGTAGTTTGTCTAGCTTTGTTGTGCAGTTATTGGGATGTTCTGGGTGGTTTCCAGAATGTCTCTGTGCAGATGCTCGAGATGTTCTGTGCAGTTGCTAGGTAATTGCTTTAGTATTCTTTCTTGTTTCTAGATCATTGTTCTGGATGGTTTCAATGATGTTGCTATGCAGCTGCAAAGATGTTGTAAGTGGTTTCTAGGGTGTTGCTGAGCAGCTCCTTAAGGGGTTTTGGGTGGTTGGTAGGGCATTGCTACTGTGTTTTTGCTAGTTACAAGCATATTGTCAAACAATTGTTATGGGGTCCTGGCTGGCTGCTAGATCATTGTTTGGGTGTTCGGAGTGGTTTCCAGGGTGTTCCTAAGCAGTTGCCTTAGGTGTTCTGGGTGTTTGCTTTGGCATTGCTGCTTTGTATATGCAAGTTACTAGCATATAGCTGTGCAGTTGTTATGATGTTCTGGCTGGCTGCTAGATCATTGTTTGGGCGTGTTCTGGTTGGTTTCCAGGGTGTTGTTAGGATGTAGGGGTTTTCTAGGAAATTGCTAGAGTGTATTGGTTGTCCAGAGTCTTCTGAACTAAGTTTGTATCACCACAAGCGCTAGTGCTTGCTAAACTCCATTAACTACAGTCGTCTCCAGCTCTTGTTTTGAAAATATTAGGTCAACATCTTTGAAAAAACAGAAGAATCTCTCAGGCCAGAACATCATTGTTCGCATTTGCGCTGTGCTTTTAGCGATGTCTTGTCGTGCACTTACCAATCCGTAATGCACAATGGCCCTCGTGCGCAGTACTGATGCTTTCCTTCAGCTTTGTTTGTTTTTGGGAGTTTTGTTGTGCAGTTGTTGTTCTGGGTGGTTTTCAGGGTGTTGTTAAACAGTTTCTAAGGTGTTCTTGTTGACAGCTTAGGAATTTCTATGGTATTCTAGCTAGTTACAGTACTAGGATATTGCTGTAAATGTAGTCAGAGTGGTTCCACTGTTGTTCTCACTGATTTGTCAGACTTGCATTTAGTGTTGCTAACATTTGTGTTCTGAGTAGTTTGTCTAGCTTTGTTGTGCAGTTATTGGGATGCTCTGGGTGGAGCATCAGAATGTCACTGTGCAGATGCTCGAGATGTTCTGTACGGTTGCTAGGTCATTGCTTTAGTATTCTTTCTTGTTTCTAGATCATTGTTCGTGGTTGTTTCAAGGATGTTGCTATGCAGCTGCAAAGATGTTCTGAGTGGTTTCTGGGATGTTGCTGAGCAGCTCCTTAAGGGGTTTGGTGGTTGGTAGGGCATTGCTACTGTGTTTTTGCTAGGTACAAGTATATTGCTCTACAGTTGCTATGGGGTCTTGGCTGGCTGCTAGATCATTGTTCGGGTGTTCAGAGTGGTTTCCAGGGTGTTCCTAAGCTGTTGCCCAAGGTGTTCTGGGTGTTTGCTTTGGCATTGCTGCTTTGTATATGCAAGTTACTAGCATATAGCTGTGCAGTTGTTATGATGTTCTGGCTGGCTGCTAGATCATTGTTTGGGTGTATTCTGGTTGGTTTCCAGGGTGTTGTTAGGATGTAGGGGTTTTCTAGGAAATTGCTAGAGTGTATTGGTTGTCCAGAGTCTTCTGAACTAAGTTTGTATCACCACAAGCGCTAGTGCTTGCTAAACTCCATTAACTATAGTCGTCTCCAGCTCTTGTTTTGAAAATATTAGGTCAACATCTTTGAAAAAACAGAAGAATCTCTCAGGCCAGAACATCATTGTTCGCATTTGCGCTGTGCTTTTAGCGATGTCTTGCTGTGCACTTACCAATGCGTAATGCACAATGGCCCTCGTGCGCAGTACTGATGCTTTCCTTCAGCTTTGTTTGTTTTTGGGAGTTTTGTTGTGCAGTTGTTGTTCTGGGTGGTTTTCAGGGTGTTGCTAAACAGTTTCTAAGGTGTTCTTGTTGACAGCTTAGGAATTTCTATGGTATTCTAGCTAGTTACAGTACTAGGATATTGCTGTAAATGTAGTCAGAGTGGTTCCACTGTTGTTCTCACTGATTTGTCAGACTTGCATTTAGTGTTGGTAGCATGCTCTGGGTCATTTCTGTAGGGAGTTCCTATGCAGTTGTTAGGGTGTTAGGGGGGGTTGCTAAGGTGTTGCGATTGTGTTCTGGGTAGTTTGTCCATCTTTGTTGTGCAGTTATTGGGATGTTCTGGGTGGTTTCCAGAATGTCACTGTGCAGATGCTCGAGATGTTCTGTACGGTTGCTAGGTCATTGCTTTAGTATTCTTGCTGGTTCTTAGATCATTGTTCGGGGTTGTTTCAAGGATGTTGCTATGCAGATACAAAGATGTTGTGAGTGGTTTCTGGGATGTTGCTGAGCAGCTCCTTAAGGGGTTTGGTGGTTGGTAGGGCATTGCTACTGTGTTTTTGCTAGGTACAAGTATATTGCTCTACAGTTGCTATGGGGTCCTGGCTGGCTGCTAGATCATTGTTTGGATGTTCGGAGTGGTTTCCAGGGTGTTCCTAAGTTGTTGCCCAAGGTGTTCTGGGTGTTTGCTTTGGCATTGCTGCTTTGTATATGCAAGTTACTAGCATATAGCTGTGCAGTTGTTATGATGTTCTGGCTGGCTGCTAGATCTTTGTTTTGGGCGTGTTCTGGTTGGTTTCCAGGGTGTTGTTAGGGTGTTGTGAGTTTTCTAGGAAATTGCTAGAGTGTATTGAGAAATTACTGGATGTCCAGAGTCTTCTGAACTAGGTTTTTATCACCACAAGCGCTAGTGCTTGCTAAACTCCATTAACTACAGTCGTCTCCAGCTCTTGTTTTGAAAATATTAGGTCAACATCTTTAAAAAAACAGAAGAATCTCTCAGGCCAGAACATCATTGTTCGCATTTGCACTGTGCTTTTAGCGATGTCTTGTCGTGCACTTACCAATCCGTAATGCACAATGGTCCTCGTGCGCAGTACTGATGCTTTCCTTCAGCTTTGTTTGTTTTTGGGAGTTTTGTTGTGCAGTTGTTGTTCTGGGTGGTTTTCAGGGTGTTGCTAAACAGTTTCTAAGGCGTTCTTGTTGACAGCTTAGGAATTTCTATGGTATTCTAGCTAGTTACAGTGCTCAGATATTGCCGTAAATGTAGTCAGAGTGGTTCCACTGTTGTTCTCACTGATTTGTCAGACTTGCATTTAGTGTTGCTAGCATGCTCTGGGTCATTTCTGTAGGGAGTTCCTATGCAGTTGTTAGGGTGTTAGGGGGGGTTGCTAAAGTGTTGCGATTGTGTTCTGGGTAGTTTGTCCATCTTTGTTGTGCAGTTATTGGGATGTTCTGGGTGGTTTCCAGAATGTCACTGTGCAGAAGCTTGAGATGTTCTGTACAGTTGCTAGGTCATTGCTTTAGTATTCTTGCTGGTTCTTAGATCATTGTTCGGGGTTGTTTCAAGGATGTTGCTATGCAGATACAAAGATGTTCTGAGGGGTTTTTGGGGTGTTGCTGAGCAGCTCCTTAAGGGGTTTTGGGTGGTTGGTAGGGCATTGCTACTGTGTTTTTGCTAGGTACAAGTATATTGCTCTACAGTTGCTATGGGGTCCTTGCTGGCTGCTAGATCATTGTTTGGATGTTCAGAGTGGTTTCCAGGGTGTTCCTAAGCTGTTGCCCAAGGTGTTCTGGGTGTTTGCTGTGGCATTGCTGCTTTGTATATGCAAGTTACTAGCATATAGCTGTGCAGTTGTTATGATGTTCTGGCTGGCTGCTAGATCTTTGTTTTGGGCGTGTTCTGGTTGGTTTCCAGGGTGTTGTTAGGGTGTTGTGAGTTTTCTAGGAAATTGCTAGAGTGTATTGAGAAATTTCTGGATGTCCAGAGTCTTCTGAACTAGGTTTTTATCACCACAAGCGCTAGTGCTTGCTAAACTCCATTAACTACAGTCGTCTCCAGCTCTTGTTTTGAAAATATTAGGTCAACATCTTTGAAAAAACAGAAGAATCTCTCAGGCCAGAACATCATTGTTCGCATTTGCGCTGTGCTTTTAGCGATGTCTTGTCGTGCACTTACCAATCAGTAATGCACAATGGCCCTCGTGAGCAGTACTGATGCTTTCCTTCAGCTTTGTTTGTTTTTGGGTTTTTTTGGTTTTTTTATCATTCCACCTCTTTCTCCTCCAGTGATGTTTCCGCTGGTCTTCTCGTCATTACGCGGAGAGAGCGAGCGAGGCTTTGCTTTTTCTCCGCTGGCGCTCTGAAGTCTTCCTCCTTGAGTCCCATCAGACCTGCTTCAGATTAAAGAGCGGGCTGGAAAGTGCTTCCTCTTTGGCAAAAGAGCAAAAGCCCATCAATACAATGGAGCAGCTCTCAAGGTCTTTCTCTGCCTCTCTCTTACAAATATAATGCCACGTTCCCGTCGATATTATTGAGATGCGGCGCGTAAACGCAGACCCTCTCTCCCATTTCTTTTAACCTGTTAATGTGTATTGATTGTGGTCCCAGCAAGCAGGAGTGAATGTGCTTCTGTTGGACTGACGGATCTGACTCTTCAAGCTTTCAGAGTTTCTCCTCTTTTATCAAAGCTCGGAGCGTACACTATTTGGGCTTTTTTCCAGGCTGGTCTTGATTTATTTATTTCTTTTTAGCAATGCATTACAATAAAAGAGCGTGTCTCAGTATGAATGATGATTTCCACATGAGCAGAGTCAAAAGGAAAGGTTTCCTTGGAGTACTTTCTGCAAGCAGACGCTTTGAGCCGTCCATGCATTGACTCCGCATCGATCTGTTAATGCACCGTATTCATGTTTCTGCTGCTTGTTTTGTCCCGACGTTTTCTGACACGTCCTTATGTGGTTCTCACTGTTGTCCTGTGAAAATGGAAGAAGCTCGTAGAAAGGATATTTGTGTTGGTGAAGTACGGATACTTTTAACACAATCAAGATCCAAAATCAGCTGAAACGACATCATCTTGAGTTTTTATAGGTTATTATTTTTATGCTTAAAGAAATGTCTAGAACATTTCTTTCACACTTGCCAGTGCATTATTTATGGCATTATACACATTAATTATTTTTGTAGTTCTTTTTTTTTAATAATAGATCTGCTTTTTATTTCATTTTCACTGTCATGGACCACGCCACACTTTGAGCTAGACTTTATTGTAGGTATGTAGGTATGAAAGAGATGGTAAGAGGAGTGTGGGATGAAGAGGAAGGGAAGTAAAAGGATAAACAGTAGTGATGGGAAGTTCGAATCATTTTACTGACTCGGATCTTTGAGTCGTTCATCAAGATGAACAAGTCTTTTTTCGAGTTATTTCGTTCATTTGGTTCAATTTGCCAAAATATTATTACAATGCTACGAATTGCTTCCAAACACATCTACAACAAGCCCAAAAGGTTGATCACTCGACAAATAAGTCATAAATAGAATATAAGAAGGAGAAAATAATAATTCAATGTTTACCTGCTCTTTTGTCTATTAAGGTATTGTTGTCTCAGCTCACCTCTTCATGTCTTCAAACGTCAGGGCTTCATTCACGTTACACTGACAGTCACATATAATCTTAATCAATGCACAGTCTAAGCCGATAGGAGCCATGATTGTTCGTTCATCACGTGAGAGAATAACTCAAACCCGAGGATTCGAAAGATGAACGGATCAATTCTTTTTCCGGCTCTAAATACGTATGATTGGCCCGTGATGAACAAGTGACTCAGACCAGATAGAGGACTCGAGAGATGAACGAATCAATTCTTTTTCCGGCTCTAAACGCATATGATTGGCCCGTGAGGAACGAATGACTCAGACTCGATAGATGGCCGTTTCTCAATATGCGTTCTTCATCGGTCTTGCGTCCTCGTGTTCTCGTGAAACGTCATCATCAGCTGCCTAAATTCAGTTCCAATACTCAAGACCGCAAGTACGGAGGACGCGTGAAACTTCCCGGATATGATCTTGATATCGAGGACGCACTGATGCAGACTTGAGCACCGAACTCGCTCTGGAAGTCCCAGAAGTCATTGCGACTGGAGGTGGGAAGCGCAGCATTTGATTTAGATTTATTATTAAAGTTCAGAGATATGAATTATTTACATCAGGAGTTTCCCTAAATGAAACGGTGAAAGTAAACATTACCATGGACATCTTAATAAAGGAATAAACGCATTAAGGGTGTTTGTTTGCTGAAATTCGTATTAAAATCTGTTTTATTTATATTGTGCAACATAGATTTATAATGTTTTTTATGCAAAGTATATATTTTGAAAAGGGGAAAAACAATAAATCGGTGTATGAATGCTGTAATGTTTAAATAATTTACCATTTAAAACACGTGAAGGTCATGTGACCATCAGGAAGAACGCAGCATCTCAATTCTCAAAGGACGCGTTCTCTGCCCTCGCGGTCTCCTGAGTTCGTTCTTCCGAGGACACCTGGCAAGACCGGTCTCCACAAGAACACAAGTCCGTTCTCTGGGTTCTTGGAATTGAGAAACAGCCGATAACTCGAGAGATGAACGGTTCAATTCTTTTTCCGGCTCTAAACGCGTATGATTGGCTCGTGATGAACGAATGACTCAGACTCGATAGATGACTCGAGAGATGAACGAATCAATTCTTTTTCCGGCTCTAAACGCATATGATTGGCTTCTGCAAATGTGATGAAGACTTGAAATTAACGATACCTACACAAATGTGCGCACGTGCGGATGAACGAATCACTCCCTGAGAGTTCCCGAGTCATATTGAAGATTCGTTCAAAATGAACGAATCGTTCATGAACGACCCGTCACTAATAAACAGTGAACAGGTAGGTAGGTTGATCAAGCGTCTGATGATGCCCAGGGACGGGGTTAGCGTCTCTATAATATTTTGGTAGAGTGATTAGACCCCCTGATTCTAGGAAGGAAAAGAGGGTTATACAGATTGTCAGTGAGAAGCAAGGAAATAGATGGAGGGAGGATGGGTTCGAGAGAAAGAGAAGAACAGTGATAGAGGCTGATCTGCCTTAAATAAGTTTTAGGGATTAGGTTGTTGGTTCAGCAGTGGTCATGCTGCCAAATCTTTGTTAACAAGTTCATCATTCATTCATTTTCTTTTCGGCTTAGTTCCTTTTATAATCTGCGCTTGCCACAGAGGAATGAACTGCCAACTTATCCAGCATATGTTTTATGCAGCAGATGCAACCATCACTGAGAAACATGCATACACACTTATTCACACTCATACACTACGGCCAATTTAGCCTACCCAGTTCCCCTGTACCGCATATCTTTGGACTGTGGTACGGAGTACACAGAGGAAACTCATGCCAACGTGGGAAGAACATGCAAACTCTGCACAGAAGTGCCAACTGACCCAGCCGAGGCTTGAACCAGTGATTTTCTTGCTGTGAGGCGAATGTGCTACCCACTGTGCCACCGTGATGCGCTCTTGTTAACAATGGAGTATCAATTCTGAAATAGTTTAATTCATTAAAGTTTTATTTTGTTTTGTCAATACATTTTATTTAATCTATTTAATTAATTTGTTATTATTTAATTTCTGTTTGAATTATTTTATTAAAATTTGAAGAAATTTTATTTTATTTATTAAAAATTTTAAATATACTATAATTAGTTGTGGAATTATTACATCTGACAATATTTACTACAAAATAAAAATAAATAACAGATAAACATCTAATCTTTTTACTATTTTAATATTTAATAAATGTAATATTGGAATGTTTAATATTTAAACTATTTAATAACTTTATCTTTTGTTTCTAATTTGTTTTTGGGGTTTTTTTTGTTTATTTTTTTTATATTTTTGGTCTAAATAATGATAATCATTTTAATTTAATAATTTTTATTTACAAGAAAATAACACAACAGTTATTTCTGCTGTATTTTTTTTCATTTGTTTATTTCCATTCATTCATTCATTCATTCATTCATTTTATTTTCAGCTTAGTCCCTTTATTAATCTGGGGTCACCACAGCAAAAAGAACCGCCAACTTATCCAACATATGTTTTAAGTAGCGGATGCCCTTCCAGTTGCAACCCATCATTGGGAAACATCCACACACACTCATTCACACTCATACACTACGGTCAACTTTAGCTTACCCAATTCACCTGTACCACATGTGTTTGGACTGTGGGGGGAAACTGGAGCACCCAGAGGAAACCCACGCGAACACAGGGAGGGCATGCAAACTCCACACAAAAATGCCAACTGACCCAGCCGAGGCTCGAACCAGTGACCTTCTTGCTGTGAGGCAAACATGCTACCCACTGCGCCTCCATGTCGCCTAATTAATTTATTTTCTGATGTGGTTCAGGATCCAATTTTACACACATTATATAATCTGCAATACACTCAAAAAAGACATTTGCTATTTAAACTACTTGTTTAAAATTACCTAAAACAACACAATCCTTGAGTTATTTATGGGACGACTTCATTTTTTATGTACATTCCACTCAAACTAATAAATTAATTTAATACCTTCATGCAATACAAATTGTCAGTGTGGAACACGCAGCATTTGTTTACAATGTACAGACTTTGCATACACCTGTAAATAATGCTGATTTTCAATTGCTTCATGTTGTCTCAACACAAGTCGATTAAGTTAGCTTAACTGTTTTTGACAAATCTAATTAGATTGAACTTGTCCCAAAAAAACTCAAGTATTGTGCTGATTCAGCTTATTTTAATTAAGTAGTTTGAACAAGCAGTAAAAATATTATTTGAGTGCAAACTAAGCACTTTGTTTTACACACATTTTGCACATTATTGAGATATAATCAACAATACACTCAAAAAATGAAAAAAAATTGCTGTTTAAACTGCTTTATAAAATAACCTGAAACTACACAATTCTTGTGGATTTTTATGCGGCAGCTTCATTGTTTTGTGTACAATCCACTTAAATGCGTAAAATACTAATACGTTAACGTATTACCTTAATGTTGCACCAACACAAATTGATTGTGTGGAACCAAGCATTTTTTACAACGTACAGACCTTGCATACGCTGTGAGAATGCTGGTTTCCACACAATTCCTTCATGGATTATTAACTAATCCAATAATTAATCCAACACAAATCGATTAAGTTAACTTAATTGTTTTGACAAATTTAAGTGAATTAAACTGAAAATAATTAGGTTGTCAAAGAAAATTGTGTTCATTAAGCTTAAGTTTTTGAAAAAGCAACAAAAATAATTTATTGAGCAAGAACTTTTTTTTTTTTACACAGAAAGCTTTTATTTTTCTTGAATTCGTCTATTTTAAGCTTTATTCGGAAGGCAAGCAGCTAATGTGAGCAGGTTAAGTACACTGAATAATATTATTCAAAGAGGATTCCTTGGATTTACTAATTTTTTTACGTTAAGTGGTTGTAAACAATTTATTTGTGTTGAATTTAAACAAACAAATTAAGTTTAAAATTATTAAACTTAATTTGTTTGTTTAAATTCAACACGAATAAATTGTTCGTAACAGTTCTGCATGCAGCACTTTTTTCAGTGTTCAGTTGGTTTAGTTAAAAAGGTTGCTGATTCGAGATGTGGCTGGGTCAGTTGTCATTTCTGTGTGGAGTTTGAACGTTCTCCCAGTGTTGGCGTAGGTTTCCTCCGGGTCCTCCCTAACGTCCAAACACACACTGCAAAAAATGCTTCTCTTACTTAGTTTTTTTTTTTTGTCTTGTTTCTAGTCCAAATATCTAAAAGTTCTTAAATCAAGAAGCATTGTCTAGACAAGTAAAACATATTGCCTTAAGTATTATTTGTTTTTATTCTGTCTATTCAGTGTCCTTCAACAAGAACGGTGGTGGTGGGGTTCATAATATTCACAATGGTATTTTATTAGTTGTTGGTTTAACCATGGATGAGATAATGGCTTCTATGTTATTTTCTTTTCAATGACATTTCTTGTCACATGTTCAAAAACAACAGCCAATATTGCATATCTATAATTTATATAATGGGTATAATTAAACAATACTTTCACTATAACGTAAATTAGAAGTGTAATAGAAAAAATATATATTTTTGCGCCATTTTGAATTTTACTCGAATACAAATACAAATACAAATACTTTTCCCCCCTCAACAAATACAAATACCGGCTGCTCCGCACATCCCTTATATATATAAATATAAATATATAAATATATATATATTTATATATATATATATTTATATATTTATATATATATATATATATATATATATATATATATATATATTTATATATATATATATATATATATATATATATATATATATATATATATATATATTTATATATATATATATATATATAATATATATATATATATATATTTATTTATATATATATATATATATATATATATATATATATATATATATATATATATATATTTATATATATATATATATATATATATATATATATTTATATATATATATATATATATATATATATATATATATATATATATATTTATATATTTTTATATATATATATATATTTATATATATAATTATATATATATATATATATATATATATATATATATATATATATATATATATATATATATATATATATATTATATATAWAWATATATATATATATATATATATATATATATATATATATATATATATATAAATATATATATATATATATATATATATATATATATATATATATATATATATATAAATATATATATATATATATATATATATAWATATATATATATATATATATATATATATATATATATATATATATATATATATATATATATATATATATATATATATATATATATATATTATAATAAATAAATAATTACAATGATAATAATCCATCGATTAACTACATTTATTACGTAACCGAATTGCTTCAGGCACAAAAGTAAACTTATAATGATTTGTGGAACATCTTAGGCATCGCCCAAGGGGCATGCATTCAGATGAAATGCATTGACATGAATAAATCTTCTTTTAACAGCATGTGAAATGTCCTGCAGTAAACATACAGCAGCATATGCTCATCATTTACGCTCTGACATGGTGCTAAAACAGGAACACACACTTCTCTCTGCAGTCTCTTCCTGTGGCGTGAGTGTTCCTCTCTCTTTTTTTCCTCCGCTATCTGAGATTCCTGTCTTATATCCTGGTGGACATGAAAGGCCGCGGGACGCAGAAACCAGACGAATCCCTGGAGTCCTGCGGGCAGATGGAGCGGGAGCAGTGAAGGACGGGAATGTCGTCGGCAAGAAAAAGAGATCATTCTGTGCAGATGAAACAAACGTGTGAGGATGAGAGAGGTGTGTGTGATCTACACACACATACACACACCACACACCACAGCTCAGAGTAACTGCAGTGATTGAGAAAAACACAGCAGGAATGAAAGGTGCTTGTAGTTTAGCACCGTAAATAATTTAGTGCATAAAACTGATGCTGAAAGACATTACATTAAAGTTTGGGGTCAGTGTGTATTGTTTTAACCTGTTAGTGTGATCCCATATAGATTGAAATATATTTTAGTATTAAATACATTTGCATGTATATAAATGTCAAAAATGTATTTAAATATTTAATTTTTGGCCTCGTTTTCACAGTTTTTCTGCATATGTGAATTTCATGTCATGCTTAATATTTTACAGGCTTAAATGACATGCTAAAGTGAAAACTCTCACCGGCCACTTTATTAGGTACACCTTACTTGTAATAGGTTTGACACACTTTTGTCTTCAGAACTGCCTTAATCCTTCACGGCATAGATTCAACAAGAAACAGGAAATATTCCTCAGATTTTACTCCATATTGACACATGATTTGCAGATTTGTCGGCTGCACATCTATGATGTGAATCTCCCGTTCCACCACATCCCAAAGGTGCTCTATTGGATTGAGCTCTGGTGACTGTGGAGGCCATTTGAGTACAGTGAACTCATTGTCATGTTCAAGAAACCAGTCTGAGATGATTCATGCTTTATGACATGGAGTGTTATCCTGCTGGAAGTAGCCATCAGAAGATGGAGACACTGTGGTCATAAAGAGATGGACATGGTCAGCAACAATACTCAGTAGGCTGTGGCGTTGACACGATGCTCAATTGGTACTAATGGGCCCAAAGTGTGCCAAGAAAATATCCCCAACACTCTAATTGCTTTTGCGCCCTAGGCCATGAAAATTTACTTGAAAAAAGTTCTGGAAAACTCATCGAGTTTTTAGTAGTAAAAGTGTGTGTGAACCGGAGGAAACCCACGCCAACACGGGGAGAACATGCAAACTTGCACACAGAAACACCAACTGGCCCAGCCGGGAGTCAAACCAGTAACCCTTTTGCTGTGAGGTGACAGTGCTAACCACTGAGCCACCATGCCGCCCACTGTACATATCTTTAAACATTTTAAAACGGTCTGGCTCACCCGTGTTTCATCATGGCTTTATTATGTTCTTCAGGTCTCCGTCACTGATTTTCTGCGCTGTGGAAGTAGTTTCTTCACTTATTTTGTCGCCTGCCAGGTGAAAATCAGCCTAGCTGATATCTTTCGCTCTATCACTATCAGTGTGAGTGTGAAGTGTAAGAAGGCTGCTTGATTTACTGCTGTGCAATCTTCATCACTCTGTGGGATATACATTTGCAAACATACTGTAAGATCACTGGAAAACCTGCTCATGTCTACATTTGTGCAAAAGTCTGAAAAAAAAAGAAAGAAAACATCAAATTCACTGCAGTTTCCCACTAAAACAAACAATCGTAGGAGCAAAACGTACAGATGACGGAAAAATGATTTGACATTATTATTTAACTCCTGTAAAACAGTAATTTCAAGAGTTCACACTTAGCTGATGATTTACAAAGCTTATTTGGCATGCTGTCCCAGGAGAGAGCCCCGAGCTCAAGGGCTCCTCGAGCCCGGGGCTTCCTCCCGTTGGCAGAGCAAGAAGGGAGCCAGAGCTCGGTGGATCTCAGAACTCCCCTGCTGCTGTAGCTAAGGGAACGTAAGGGATTAGACAAGCTTGATTGTTATGTATGTTGAATGTCTTTGGATGGTGGGAGGAAACCGGAGAACTCGGGGAAAACCCACGCGGACACGGGAAGGACATACAAACTCCCCACAGAAACACCCACCGGTCCTATATAACTAGGACCGGCAGTATTCTTGCTGTGTGGTTCGCAGTGCTAACCACTGGACCGCTGTGCCGCCCAATCACAGATAAAGGAGGAGAATAGGGGAGGAGGGGGGGTTTCTTCCAAACGAAGATAAAGTGAACTGAAAACTGAGGCTATTTATGGTGCCTTAGGGCTCATATGATTGGAAGATTAGTGATTAGCAAATGCGAGACTGGCCGTGATAAATCATAAGCACGTGATCCTCTCGAAATTAGTTTATGAATAAACTTCACTTAATTCAGTTTTTTCAACACATTTCTAAACATAATAGATTTAATAACTATTTCTAATAACTGATTTCTTTTATCTTTACCATGATGACTGTGAATAATGTTTGACTAGATATTTTGATGATACTTTTTCATGCTAAAGTGCAATTTAAAAACTTAACTAGGTTAATCAGGTTAACTAAGCAAGTGTTTAATAATTAAGCAATTAATATAAATAATAATTAAACAGTTAAAAGATAACAGTGGCTCGTTCCATAGACAATAAAACAATTGTTTCTTAAGGAGGCTAATAATATTGATCTTAAATGTCAAACCAATCTTTTATTAGCTTTAATTCCAGCCAAACTAAAAGAAATATAATCTAAAATATATTATAGGAAATACTGTGGAAATTTCCTTGCTGAAAAATCTAAGGATCTGAGAATCCTTGTAGCAAACCTATAAGTGTGTTAATTAAAGAAAGCAACCGTTCATTTGTTTTGTGTTTTATTTTGCTTTGTTTTCATTTATTTATTCTTCATTTAATTATTGTATTTAATCATATGATCATAATGCTGTGCTCACACCAGACATGGAAGAAGCATCAAGCGAAAGTGATTTACATGTTAAGTCAATGCAAACGTGCGAATAGACATCCTGCGGCCCGATGCAAATGACGCGAATTGCATGAATAGCGCAGTGCGGATTGAGAGTTTTGCGCAAATCCCCCGAGTTCACACATCTGAACTTAAGCGGACATTCGAGGCACGTTAACCAATCAGGAGCTTGCTCTTGTCGGGGCTTGCTCTTGTGGGGGCCTGTTGTTGGTGTCTCGGGGAAAATCCTCCTGCCAACACCGACAATAGTTCATCAAACTAGGCTCGGCTCAGTCAGAAGCATTGCTGAAGCCTCCATCATGCAGGTTCAGTTTCTGGAGGAGTTTATGAGCTAACAGAGCTGGATGCACCTCTGAAATGATCTAGTGGACTCAGACACGGCCCTAAACATATTGATGCTGATTTTCAGCCTTCATAAAGCCCATAAACACTGTTATTTTCTTAATAAAATCCATGTTAGCCATTTAGCAACAAAGCTAGAGTTACCGGACAGACAGAAGCCCTGCTCATCACACGAATCCACGTCTGTTGTGAAGTAAATTTGAGGCGCAAATGACTGGATGACGCAAGTAAACTCAAATGTTCATGCGGCTATTTACACACGAATAGCGTGATTTATCTGCGCGTTCCTCGTCTGGTATGAACAGCATTAGTCATTCACATTATTATCATTATATCATTTTGTTGATCATGAGTTAATGATTTGACTATTATTGATTATCATTTGTCATTTTATTATGTTTTTTAAAGGTCATCACTATTTTCATAGAATTATTGCTTCATTATTATTATTAAATTTTTCCATATTGTAATAATCTTATGAGTGTAGATTCAAGGGACATTTGTTTTCATGAGTATGAGATAAGAGAATGTCTCCATTTCAAGGTCTGTATTGTCACTGGGCAGTAATTTTCCATTGCTGATGCTTGCGGTATAATAACACGTGTTGGATTTATCCTAATCAGACGAAGTCTGAGCGTTGAATCATACGTAGCTAAGATTATTCTATAAACTCTGCTCTTCCTTTATCATCATTACTTCATCTCCTGCTTCTGCTCCTCTCTGGTTTTCTCAGTCAACACTTATATTAATAGGAGAGTGTTAATTCAGTTGAATATTGGTTAACAGATTTGGATATTGGAAACTTTGCTCACTTGTTGTCTATATACCTGGAGAAATGGACATTTTCTGGCAAGATCAGGGGCCTCATGTATCAACGCTGCGTACGCACAAAAACTTTTCGTATGCCAGGTTTTACGCTCGCGTTTGGATTTACTGACGATGAAATGAACGTGAGAATGGGCGTTGGTCCACGGCAACTTCATGCCTGGCATACATAATTTCTTGTATGTGTTTGTTTTATTTCCATTGGCGACTCCTAGAGGCAATTGTGTTAAATTGCACACTACAAAGTATCTTTGAGCCATGCAATGGCAGCTGTATGGGACATGTTCATCTGCATGTCTAGCAGGTATATAAGGTTGCTCTACCATGCAGTTGACCAGCCAAACATTAAAGCACAATTTGCAGCGGTCGCCGGTTTTCCCAATGTAATCGACGCGATCGACTGCACGCACATTGCTATAAAGACACTATCTGAAGACGAATTTGCATACGTGAATCGGAAACATTTCCATTCAATAAATGTGCAAATAATATGTGATGCTAAATGCGCTTAACATTATACACACAATTATTAATGATTCCTACTTGTCTTCCTCATGATGAAGAGTAGGCAGAATCTGATATGTAATGGGGGAAAAAAAGAAAAATAAGTTCATCAGATGCTGGATTTGAACAGGGTTCAGGAATGATAGTGTCAAAACATGGTGCCATGCGCTTTATGAGCTACGCCACTCACGCTGCTGAAGTCTGCTCAACTATCACTCTTATAGCTCATTCCAACAAGGTAGAGATCTGCGCGGGACTAAATTTTGAATCCCGCACCCGCCAGGTTTTAGCCCGAACCCGACCGCTCCCGCCTATATTAAGAATTTGTTGTCCCGCTGCCCGACCCACCCGTTTTCTGTCCGCCGCGCCCGATTCCGCTAAAGAGCGGGGGAGAAGACAGTCCAGACAGCCAAGCTGCCAAACACACAGCCAAACACACAGCACCAAGCACACACACCCAGACAAAGCTCTCTCTCTCTCTTATACGCGCGCACGCGCACTAACACACACATAAGCACCAAGCAGACACAGGCGTTTGCTGTTATATCAACTCAAAGGCTTGTAATACCATGTATCAAGTACCAATGTAATATCAAAAAGGTTTTATATAAAGGTATATAAATACTGAGTCGCGCCAGCTCCGGGCCGCAGCGCACATAACTCTCAGGCCGATTCCGGTGCGGATGCGGCAGCTTCGGCTCGCTTAAGGCCGCCGCATCTGGCCCGATTGATTAGGGCCGGAATCGGGCAGTGAGTCCACAAGCATCCGGCCCGAGTCCGGCAGCCGGAGCCGGGCCGAGTGGTAAGTATCCGGCAGACGAGAATCTAGCCAGAACTGGCCCGAGTGTATTTTGCTACCTGGGAAAGCTCACTCTCTTTCTCTCTCTCTTTCTCTCTCTCTCTCTCTCTCTCTCTCTCTCTCTTTCTCTCTCTCTCTCTCTCTCTCTCTCTCTCTCGCTCTCTCTCTCACTCATTCGCGCGCGCACGCACTAACATACACACACACAGGCAAAGCTCTCTCTCTCTCATTCTCATAGCAATATCCGCGATCTTGCTAGACAGCCCGCTCCCGTGCCAAATTAAACCCGTTACCGACCGCTCCTGCGATTTATTCTGAGATTTATTCCCGCGCCGCAGAAATTTGGTCGGGTCCTGCGGTGCCCGCGGGACGGGACAGCCGCGGGAATGCAGACCTCTACAACAAGGTCCAACTGTGTTACTGCGTCAGCTAAACTCTCCCATTCTATTTTTTTTTCTTTTGTAATTAATTCCAGGGGACAAACTTGCAAATAACGCTGCTTTTCTCTGGTCTAACTCCGATAGGCGCACCTCCAAATCACATTCTGTTCAAAGTTTCTCTTTTCGCTTGGTTTTGCCAAAGAAGAGTCATTAGCATATTCATACGGGGGAGGAGGCAGGGAGGGGTTTTGTGCTCGTGCATGTGCGCTCTGTTTCACGTTCATTCGGATGTACAAAGAGAATATGCGTGGGATTTCGCGTACGCAGTGTTTCATGCATCTGAATTTTTTACCGCGTACGCACATTTACAGCTTTGTGCATATGCAATGTTTTACTATTAATTCAACGCAAATCTTCTACATGAGGCCCCTCGTGTGCGGGGCTGGATCGTATTTATCTGGCGTGGAGATGGTGGTTGAATTTTGACATTGCTCTGTTAAACATCACTTGGGAAATATTTGACAGGATAAAATATAAAAATTCAAAACATATTAAAATGATAAAATATCTCAAACTTCACAGTAGGACTAATATGTTTGTCTTTGACTGTATGCATGTGTTTACAAGGCTGCTTAAATATCACCAAAATACTTGTTTGCATATGTTTTTGGTCTTTGTTAAAAAGATGTTGATGTTTATATCACACATTTGCAGAATATTGACTTTTCTACCATAGTCAATTTACTCTGTACAGATAAATGACTTAAAAGCTTTCAGAATCAGGCTAAAATATTATTTAATTTCATCATTTCTTTAAACTTTATTTAGCCTCTCTTACATTGAAAAAAAAAATTCAGCAAAATTGTTACAAACATTTTATACGGGTTGAATTTAAACTAACAAACTAAATGTAGTAAAGTTCAACTTTGTTTGTTTAATTCAGCCCAAAATAAATTGTTTACAACCACATACATTGAGAAATTCAATCATCATTGAATCTTTAGCTGCGTCCCAAATGGCACACTATACATTATGCACTCATGCACTATGTACTTATGCACTTACACACTCATTAGGATAGTATATGTATGTAGTGTCGTCCCAAATGGCACACTGTATTTTTACTAAGCGGAAATTCAAACCGTTTCCCTGATGACGTTTGACGGTTGCCAAATGAGTGAAATAAACGACCGAATTATCAAATAATACCTGCCGCGAGTATAACCGCATTCACCATCGGGAGGCGCTATAATCACTCTCGTAGGAAAATTTTGCTTTCACCATCCAAACACAAAAAGTTATCCAACATGTCCGCCCGATAGCTCCGCCCCTTCCACTACGTGAGTAAACCTGCAGTCGTTGAGTGTGTGAAGTGTCCATCATTACACACTTCATTTTAGCGGCTGAATGAGTGCATCATCCGGGTAATTAAAGTGCACTTATTATTTTTAGAGCTTTCAGTGTGAACGCACTACTGACACTATTTATACTACAAAATAGCGTAGAATAGTGCATAAGTATGCGATTTGGGACGCAGCTTTTGTGTGTGTGTGCGTGCGTGCGTGCGTGTGTATGTGTGCGTGCATGCATGTGTGTGTGTGTGTGTGTGCCTGTGCGTGCATTTTAGCGCTGGACTGTCACTCAACAAACCAGTGTGATAAAACACTGCCACATTCATGTTCATCTGTTTCAGATCAAACTCAACACTTTTAAAGTGAACCTCTTGTGCTTTATGGAATATCACCTTTCATGCAGCGTGTGATGTACAGTAGCTGATTGTGAATCTACTGAAGGTCTGCGATGGTTTAAAGTTGAAAATAGATACTGAACTGCTGAAACGAGCTGTCAGCAATTCAAGTTTAAGTTCTGTCACTGATAATTGTTGAAATGTTATAAAGGTGTCCACCAGTCTCACCTTCCAGTTTTGGGAGTTTCACTTTAAAAGTGTCGCAAAACTTTTATTGTATCTGTGCAGAAATGTCGACACCTGCATGTTTTTCTAGTGAGCCTTGAGTGACACTTTTATTAAGAAAGACGAAAATGTGGCTTTAAAGCATGCAAAATAACAAACATGTAATGCAGTTTTTAGTTTAGTATTTTGTCATACATTTCATATTATTATTGTTTTAGAATTTAGATTGTACAGAATTTAGAATGGAACTTCTAGAACAGTCTCATGCTCTCCACTCCGTGACCACCACAGCAGCTGCTCAGGATACGGCCTGGTCCAGGATTACCTTAGGACCATCTCGTCCCTGGGGTCCGTTCTTCATACCTCGCTTAAATGATCTAAGATGATTTGACAGATCCTGGATCTTTTCATCTTGATAACTGATCTCTCGCTAATTTGGTTCTTCAAACAAGTTCATGAATCAGATTAGAATGTCTGGATGAACTGATCTGAGATCGCTGCGTGTGTTGTGAAGGACAGATCTATCAATCCTCGAAATCATGATCAGCAATGCAACGATTGGCTGACGGCACAGCAGCGTAATGACATCATCTGATTAATATTCAATTATCCATGTGAGCTAAATTACATCAAATTAGCAGTAAACGGTTTGATAAATATGACACGCTATAATGCTTCCACATTTGTTGTGAGCTGCAGGCTTTACACTTTCATGTGTCGAGTATTCATCATGTATTTCAAAGCAAATCAGTGTATTTAGTTCTACATTTAGAAAAGATTTTCTTTATTATAGTAGCCGTTTTTAAATCATTGTAAAGAATAACTGGTTGTTTACAAAAGCATTTTCAGATTGGTAAAGGCGTCTGCAACTTTTGTGAAGCATCAAATCACTGGCATATTAATAGTCAAAACATGTTTATGACTGCATAAATGTATTATTGCTTTAAAAAAGTCACATATTGCGCATTTCTATTATACACAATTTGTACTAAAGCGGTCTAAAAAGTTCATATCAATAAGTTTTCTCTTTGCACCACCAGGTGGCAGTCTTTGTACTTTCATTTCGAGGGTGCAGATTGAATAAGTTTTATTAATATGTATAACTTTATTTATTTTATTAATGACTATAACTATATATATATAGTTAAAAAAAATATGTACCATTTTCCCAAGTGTATATAACTACTACTGTAAGAAAATATCAGAATTCGGAACATACTTTCTATATTATCTTTGCCTGAACTGAGCCAATCTAATCCTGTTTATATGAATTGAACCTGCTCCCGATCAGGTTTGAGCTAGCAGAACTGTTGCTATGACAACAACTCTCGGATCAGCTTTGAAGAACGAAACGATCCTGGATCGTGTCAAATCGTCAATATCCAAATCCAGCTAACTGAGTAATCCACGTACGAAGAACGGACCCCTGGTCTTGGATCGAATCAGTGCCGCTGCATGGTCTGAAGGCCTCGGGATGATTATCCCCAGGTGGAATTGAGAATAAAGTGAATAATTAGCGTAGCTGCTGCTCATAGTGTATATAAATGAGATGAAGAAACCTGCGTGGAGCACATGCATGTATCATACCGCTAAGTGATGCACTGAGTGTATGCTCTGTTGTCAACAAGCTAGGCTGGAAACTAGAATCCTTAAAGTGGTAATTCACCCCAAAATGAAAAGTTACCAGCTATTTACCCTCCCTTTAAAAAGTTTCACAAAAGATGATGTTCTTCTGAATAAAACTAGAAACCTGTAACCACTAACATCCATAGTACTAAGTGAAGTTTATGTATAAACAAATTTCTAGAGGATCACGTGCTTACCCATATAGCAAAATTTCTCTGGCCCAGCTCTGGCCC
This sequence comes from Danio rerio, assembly GCF_049306965.1. Taxonomy (NCBI): domain Eukaryota; kingdom Metazoa; phylum Chordata; class Actinopteri; order Cypriniformes; family Danionidae; genus Danio; species Danio rerio. The sequence continues at coordinate 4,259,544 of NC_133183.1, read as the reverse complement.
ACACAATCAGGTTTTGCTTGGCCCACATGTCGCAGTGAATTACGGTACATGACTGGACCAATTCTGGCTTCCAGACAAGGGCCAAGCACAGACCATATCTGGGCCAAGTCTCAGCCAAGTTAATAACTTATAACTGGGCCTGAACTGGGCCAGTAAGGTTGGTGTGTCACGATTGCAATGAAATTAATAAACCTATGAAGCGTTGCGCTTTAGGCACACTATGGGCCTTGTTTTTTCTCAGTGACCTGATTGGTAGAATTGATTTATTTAATCAAAAATTATTTTTATGTATTTTAAATGTGGGTCAAGACTGGCCAAACTCACGTGGCCCACAATAAATTTTTAAAATCTGGGCCAAATACTACGTTTTTCATCTGGCCCAAATCTTGTGTGCCGCATTATAGACGGTGCCACCTCTGCCAAACCCAGGCCATGGTTGGCCCACATGCTGTATGCCAGTGCCGGATGAATGCCTGATGTCCCAGCTTTATGCCAAATCTGGGCCAGAATTCTTTGCTACTAGGGTATGATTGCTAGCAGCTGGATCCACATTATCCAATTCACTACGCTCCAATCAGATGACTCCTAAACTACTATAAATAGCCTGGGTTTCATTCCACTGCTATCTTCGTTTTGAAGAGTCCCCCCTTCCACCCCTACTCCTCCTTTTTAGATGGGTGACACGGTGGCCTAGTGCGTAGCACTGTTGCCTCACAGCAAGAATGTCTCTGGTTCCAGGCTTTACCAAACCAGCAGACATTTCTGTGTGGAGTTTGCACTTCTCCCCGTGCTCACGTGGGTTTCCCCCGGGTTCCCCGGTTTCCTCCCACCGCTTAAAACATGCAAATTAAGTTAATTGATTAATCTAAATTGGCACCATACAAATGCTTCTAGTACGTAGTTATCTTCAAGAGCAATCACTTACTGTTCATTGGTTACTACAGCAGGGGAGTTCTCGAGATCTACCTGAGCTCAAACTCCCCTCCCGCCTTGCAACGGGAGGGAGCCCTGGGCTCGAGGATCTCATGAGCTCAGGGCTCTCTCCGGGGACAGCATGCCAAACAAGCTTTTATAATTAATCATCAGCTAAGTGTGAACTCTTGAAAAAACAAATACTATGAAAGTCAATGGTTACAGGTTTCCAACGCTTATCAAAATATCTTGAATATCTATAAATATCTATAAGAAACTCACATTTAGAACAAGAATATTGCATAAAACATTTGCGAAGAGAACAAAATTGCTTTACTAGCGCCAAACATCACAAATTAAAATGCAATTTGCTGCATCTTTCCAAAAATGTGCATCTTGTGTCCACATTAGGACCGTTACTTGCTCCCTAATCGCCTTGTCCTCCTCTTTTCAGCCTATGAGGAGCATCCGCCAAATAAAGAGGCTGAAGAGGCCGAGCAACATCACTGACCATGTAATTATCCACTCATGTCTGTGCTCTGCTGTCAGTCAGTGCTGCTTTCTGACCCGTCCCGTCCCGGCCCTCCGCCCTGCTCCACATCCACCCCCTTCCACTGTCACCTTTCCCACCTTCCCTGTCACCCGCACGTGTCCATGGCTCTCATTTTGGAGTGAGAGGCCACCCGCGGACGCCACATCTTTCTGTCTGCGCGTCTCATTAGAAACAGCTTGGCTGCGGGGCTGACAGCACTAATCCAGGGAGCATCTCTCACACTGTCTATACCGAGCTCCATCTGCCCTGCGCATGAACTGCCCAAACCGCTGGACAAAACCTCGGCCCGCAAAACTCACCGCTGCCTAATGGGCTTCTGCAGAGCGAGTGGGCATTTTAAAAAGAGAGGATTCAGGTAAAAATGAACATGGGGTCATTATTTACTCACCATCATGAAGGATGACGATGGGCTCTTTTATTAGGCATGTTATTGTAAAATGACAATGTCAAACTCTACAAATTAGACACAGTTATTGGGGATTTTATAAATAATCATTTTAAATTATGGTGCTTGCTTTGTGCTCGCTTTGCACAGTGTCTTTATAATTAAAAATGTAAATGTTTGTATCGTTTTGCATATTTTTTGTATTATAACTTTAAATATTATTTAATTATTAATAAGATAATTAACATATTCATTATTATTTTGGGTTTCTTTTTACTTTTATAAAACGTTAAAATTTTATATACACTTTTATATACTATTTTTTATAAAAAAACATGTATAAATACTACAATCTTAATATTAATATTATAATTAATAATCTAAATATTATAATGTTTATACATATTATAATATAAATATTATGTACTATAATACTATAATATATATATATATATATATATATATATATATATATATATATATATATATATATATATATATATATAATACATAATATAATATCATATATATATATATATATATATATATATATATATATCGCATATTTTTTTAATTATAACTTTAAATATTATTTAATTATTAATAAGTTAATTAACATATTCATTATTATTTTGGGTTTCTTTTTACTTTTATAAAACGTTAAAATAATTTTATATACACTTTTATATACTATATTTTTTTATAAAAACATGTATAAATACTATCATCTTAATATAAATACTTCAATTAATAATATAAATATTATTATAAGGTTTATATATATTATAATATAAATATTATATACTGTAATACTATAAAATATATTGTATCTATAATCTTATATTTATTAATGTATGTCTATATAATACTTACAGTATTATTTATAGAATATCATTTATTTATTCAATTATATATATATATATATATATATATATATATATATATATATATATATATATATATATATAACAATTATATATTAAGATATATATCAATTATATGTATATATATATATATATATATATATATATATATATATACACACACACACGTGTGTGTGTGTGTGTGTGTGTGTGTGTGTGTGTGTGTGTGTGTGTGTTATGATAAAAATTTCATGTTTTAAGAAATACTAAGCCAAAATTAAGTGAGTTTTTTTCCTTAAAAGAAGCAAAATAATCTCCCAATGGGGGTAAGCAAAGTATTGTTTTTTTCTTATGACATTGGATTATTTTGCTGACCCCGTTGGTGGGTTATTTTGCTTGATTTAAATAAAAACTGATTTAATTTTGACTCATTATTTCATTTAAAAAGACAACGTGTTTTGCTGGTAAGTAATCAAATCAAGATTTTTTTTTATTTATTTATTTATTTTTTTTTTTTTGCAGTGTGGGAATGTAAAAATATAAATACCACCGTATTTTTATGACAGAAGATATTGTGATACTTGTGCATAAATTTTAAATTATTATTTTTTGTAATATAAAAAAACTTGAAATATAATTAATAAATATTTAGAGATGTTTTGTTACTTTAAAAAAAGCATTTTGACAACATCATTGTACATTTTTATAATACAATTATTATAATATTTATAAATTATTACTACTAGTAGTGTTATTTATATAATAACATTCATTCGTTCATTCAATCATTTTATTTAATATGTACACACACATAAATATAATGCATGCTAAAATTGTGGCATTGATAAAATTGTAATTATTCAACTTTTTTTTTGTTTGTTTGTTTATTTTGCATTTTCTTGAGTAAAAATATTGTCTTGTTTTTAAGAAATAAGAAGCCAAAATTCAAAAGTTTTTCCTTAAAAGAAGCAAAATAATCTCCCAATAGGGGTAAGCAAAAATACTGTTGTTTTTCCTTTTGACATTAGATTATTTTGCTGACCCTATTGGCAGGTTATTGTGCTTGTTTTAAGGAATTAATTTTTTTAATAATTAATTTTGACTCAATATTTCTTTAAAAAAGGCAATTTGTTTTGTTTTTAAGTTATAGAAATAAGAAATTATTTTTTTGCAGTGTGGAAATGTAAAAATATAAATACCACAGTATTTTTATGACTGAAGATATTGTGATACTTGTGCATAAATTTTAAATTATTATTTTTTGTATAATTTTTGTATTATAAATATTCATTCATTCATTCTTTTCGGCTTAGTCCCTTTATTATTCTCGGGTCGCCACAGCAGAATGAACTGTCAACTTATCCAGCACATGTTTCACGCAGCAGATGCCCTTCCAGCTGCATCAGTGGGAAACACTCATACACTCTCACTACGGACAATTTTAGCTTACCCAATTCACCTATAGCACATGTCTTTGGACTGTGGGGGAAACCGGAGCACCCGGAGGAAACCTACCCGAACGCTGGGAGAACATGCAAACTCCACACATAAATGCCAACTGAGCCAGCCGAGGCTCGAAGCAGTGACCTTCTTGCTGTGAGACGACAACACTACCTACTACTCCACCGCATCACCTATTATAAATATTAAAAACTTGGAATACTATTTATTTAATAATAAATGTTTAGAGATGTTTTTTTTTACCTTTAAAAAAAGGTTTAATAATTTTGACAATATCATTGCACTTTTTAATGATACAATTATCATAATAGTTTAGTAATAATATTTGTATTATAACTTTAAACATGATTTCATAATTAATAAATGTTTAGAGAATTAAAATATTCATAATTTTTTAGGGGATTTTTACTTTTATAAAAGTTTAATAATTTTGACAATAACTGTACAAATAAGACTTTCTCCAGAAGAAAAAATATAATCAGACGTACTGTAAAAATTTCCTTGCTCTGCTAAACATCATCACAATATATATATATATATATATATATATATATATATATATATATATATATATATATATATATATATATATATATATATATATATATATTCTTATAAATTATGTAGAGTAAAAAATATTGTTTTACATTTTAGAAATAATGAGTCCAAATTGTGTGATTTTACTTAAAACAAGCTAAATTATCTGCCTTTGGAGTTAGTAAAATAAATTTATTTCAAACTAAAAAAAAGATTACTCTATTAATAATTTTGTCTGTTTGAAAATAAAAGAAAATGACAATTGAAAAAATATTACCACCATAGTATTTTTCTGTACTTTATTTTATTTCAAAATTGATTTTAATTAAAGTATTTATTTCTTATTGTTTAATGTTTTTCTCTATTATGCATGTTTTTGCAACTCATTCAACTCATTCACTTTCATTTTATTTTATTTTATTTTATCCAGTTTTGTTTAACTTCATGCTTTTTTGTCCTTCTTAGGCACATGATGATCCAGCATGAAGAAAAAAAAAATATTCTCAGATGCTGTTGGCCTAAATAAATCTCCATAAACATACAGTACAACGCGATTCACATGATATTAGCAGCTACTCATGTACTCAAACTGCAGAAAGGAGGTCGATCTGGAGGCCTGCAGCTGTGCAGATTAGCAGACATTACGAGGAGAAGCTCAGGAGAATCTGCACGTGCTCAGATGGCCTTGTACGACTTAAAAACAAACCCGAATGCTCTTGTTTCGTTCGCTGTTTGTCCTTGAAGGAGCTGCTGATGTGAAGCTGTGTTTGATGTGTTGATAAACAATGCCAGGTCACATGATCCTGTCTTAAAAAAAACACTGAATCAATTAGTGTGAGAGTAAGTGGTGAAATATTGATGAGGACGTGTGTCCAGAGGCCGGATGTATCCCACAATGCTCTGCTGTTGCCAGGATGATGTTGGGGGTTGCCATGGTGTTGTCATAGTGTTCTAAGTGATTATGACTTTGTTCTGCTGTTGCCAAGCTGTTGTAGGTGCTTGCCATGGTGTTGTCATGGTGATCTAAGTGATTGCGACTCTGTTCTGCTATTGCCAAGCTGTTGTAGGTGGTTGCCATGGTGTTGTCATGGTTTTCTAAGTGATTAAGACTTTGTTCTGCCGTTGTCAAGCTGTTTTGTGTGGTTTTATGTGGTTGCCATTGTGTTCTAAATGATTAAGACTTTGTTCTGCTGTTGCCAAACTGTTGTAGGTGGTTGCCATGGTGTTGCTTTTGTACGTTGAGTGGTCTCTAAGACTTTCTTCAGCTGTTACCAAGCAGTTATTGGTGGTTGCCATGGTGTTGTCATGGTGTTCTAAGTGAATAAGACTTTGTTCTGCTGTTTCTAAGCTGTTATATTTGGTTGCTATGGTGTTGCTGTTGTAAGTGGAGTGGTTGCTAAGACTTTGTTCTGCTGTTTCTAAGTTGTTATAGGTTGTTGCCATGGTGTTGCGATTGTATGGGTAGTGGCTGCTAAGACTTTCTTTTGTTGTTGGCAAGCTGTTGTATGTGGTTGCCATGGCACTGTTATGGTGTTCTAAGTGATTAGGACTTTGTTCTGCTGTTTTTAAGCTGTTATAGGTGGTTGACATGGTGTTGTTATGGTGTTCTAGGTGATTAAAACTTTGTTCTGCTGCTTCTAAGCTGTTATAGGTGGTTGCCATGGTGTTGTCATGGTGATCTAAGTGATTATGACTTTGTTCTGCCGTTGCCAAGCTGTTATAGGTGATTGTCGTGGTGTTGTCATGTTGATCTAAGTGATTAAGACTTTGTGCTGCTGTTGATGAGCTGTTATTGGTGGTTGCCATGATGTTGTCATGGTGTTCCCAGTGATTAAGACTTTGTTCTGCCGTTACCAAGCTGTTGTAGGTGGTTGTCATGGTGTTACTATTGTACGTTGAGTGGTCTCTAAGACTTTCTTCAGCTGTTACCAAGCAGTTATTGGTGGTTGCCATGGTGTTGTCATGGTGTTCTAAGTGAATAAGACTTTGTTCTGCCGTTTCTAAGCTGTTATATTTGGTTGCTATGGTGTTGCTATTGTAAGTGGAGTGGTCGCTAAGACTTTGTTCTGCTGTTTCTAAGCTGTTATAGTTGGTTGGCATGGTGTTGCGATTGTATGAGGAGTGGCTGCTAAGACTTTCTTTTGTTGTTGCCAAGCTGTTGTATGTGGTTGTCATGGTGCTGGCATGGTGTTCTAAGTGATTAAGACTTTGTTCTGCTGCTTCTAAGCTGTTAGAGGTGGTTGACATGGTGTTGCTATGGTGTTCTGAATGATTGTTAAGACTTTGTTCTGCTGTTACTAAGCTGTCACAATTGACTGCCATGGTGTTGCTGTGGTGTTCTGAGGCATTGTTAAGCATATGTTCTGCTGTTGCTAAGCTGATATACGTGGTTGCCATGGTGTTCTGAGGCACTATTAAAAATATATTCTGCTGTTGTTGCCATGGGGTTGTGATTGTATGTGGAGGGGTTGTTAAGACTTTGTTCCACTGTTGCTAAGCAGTGTACGTTAGTTGCCACGGTTTTGCTGTGGTGTTCAGCATGATTGTTAAAAAATTTACTGCTATTGCCAAGCTGTTACAGATGGTTGCCATGGTGTTGCTATGGTGTTCTGAGGCACTGTTAAGCATACATCTTGCTCTTCTTTGGCTTTTATAGTTGGTTGCCATGGTGTTGCTGTGGTGTTCTGAGTGATTAAGACATTGCTCTGCTGTTGCCGAGCTGTAACAGGTGCTTTCCAGGGTGTAGTTGTGGTGTTCTGAGTAAAAGGTTAAGCATCTGTTCTGCTGTTGGCAAGGTGTTACAGATTGTTGCCATGGTGTTCTAAGTGATTAAGACTTTGTTCTGCTGTTGCGAAGCAGTGTACGAAGTGTACGATAGTTGCCATGGTGTTGCTAAGGTGTTTAAAATGATTGTTGAGACTTTTTTTCTGCTGTTGCTAAGCTTTTACAGGTGGTTGCCATGGTGTTACTATGGTGTTCTGGGGCAATGTTAAGTATATGTTGTTAGGCTGTTGTAGGTGGTTGCCATGGTGTTTTCATGTTGTTCCAAGTGAATAAGACTTTGTTATACTGTTGTCAAGCTGTTGTAGGTGGTTGCCATGGTGTTGCTATTGTATGTTGAGTGGTCTCTAAGACTTTGTTTGGCTGTTAACAAGCAGTGGTTGCCATGTTGTTATGGTGTTCTAAGTAATTAAGACTTTGTTCTGCTGTTTCTAAACTGTTATAGTTGGTTGCCATGGTGTTGCAATTGTATGTTCAGCTGTTGCTTGGACTTTTTTGTTGTTGTCAAGTTGTTATAAGTGGTTGTTGGGGTGTTCTAAGTGATCAAGCCTTTGTTCTGCTGTTTCTAAGCTGTTATAGTTGGTTGCTATGGTGTTGCTATTGTAAGTGGAGTGGTCGCTAAGACTTTGTTCTGCTGTTTCTAAGCTGTTATAATTGGTTTCCATGGTGTTGCGATTGTATGAGAAGTGGCTGCTAAGACTTTCTTTTGTTGTTGCCAAGCTGTTGTATGTGGTTGCCATGGTGCTGCTATTATGTTCTGAGGCAATGTAAAGCATATGTTGTTAGGCTGTTGTAGGTGCTTGCCATGGTGTTGTTATGGTGTTCAAAGTGATTAAGACTTTGTTCTGCTGTTCCTAAGCTGTTATAGGTGGTTGCCATGGTGTTGCTATGGTGTTCTGAGTAATTGTTAAGACTTTGTTCTGCTGTTACTAAGCTGTTACAGCTGCTTTCCATGGTGTTGCTGTGGTGCTTTGAGCCACTGGTGAGCATATGTTCTGCTGTTGCTAAGCTGTTATAGGGGTTGCCATGGTGTTCTGGTGCACTGTTAAACATATGTTCTGCTGTTGTTAGGCTGTTAATGTTGTTGCCATGGTGTTTATGGGGTGTTCTGAGCGATTAAGACTTTCTTCTGCTGTTGCCAAGCTGTTACAGGTGGTTGCCATGGTGTAGTTGTGGTGTTCTGAGCAACTGTGTTCTGCTGTTGCTAAAGTGTTACAGGTGGTTGCTATGGTGTTTCTATGGTGTTCTGAGTTACTAAGACTTTGTTCCACTGTTGATAAGCTGTTACAGGTGGTTGCTATGGTGTTCTAATTGGTAGTTAAGGCCGCTGTTCTGTGGTTTCTGATAGTCTTTGATGGATGTGGCTCAAATCTGTTAATCGGTGTGAATCTGTTCAGAGAATCTGCTCAATTAAGGCGTCAGAGCTACCTCCAGAAGTGTGCATCTGCATCATTTACAGCAGAGCGAGTGAATCTCTGCTTTAAACTCTCCGTGTCAGCCGTCCTCACAGCCTCTCAGCCGGCTCTCAACCAGTCACACGTTTTTTTCCTCTCCACAGCCTCCGACGCCTTAAATGAAACACCAGGCTCTGCTCGGCCACAGAACATTTCCATGCTAACCATGTTCCCCGACTCTCCTCGTCTGCGGAGTTAGTTACCGCGTGCACCCTGTGAAAAAAATGCAGGAGGGAAACTATTATCTTTAGTCGGTGTGTGTGAGTCTGGCGCTGGAGTACGCCGCCTTCATTTTCCCAGTCAGCAGGTGTCCTCGCAGGGTTATAATAGGCCTTACATGTGTAATTAACACGTGGAGAGGCAAGCGGGAGCCGGGACAGCAGGAGAAAAAACGCTCTCATTCTCCTCCAGAGTTTCTCCTCCTTTCTCTGGATGTCAGTCCTTCTGGACGCGAACACACTTCCAAACGTCCCCCTCTCACCTCCTGCTCTCTTTCACACGGGTTTTGTTCTTCTCTTTCGCTCGCCACCTCTTTCTCTTAGCGATGATCTTGATCTCTCGTTCTCTTCTCCGGGAGCTGTAAAATACTGCCTGGTTGAAGACAATGCAGACAGCGGTGAAAAGACACGCAGACGTGTGTGAGAGTCAACACGCTGCGCTGCATGAGGGAAATAGCCCAAGAGTGCATCTGTGAAGGCAATGCACAATTATAAAGTAGCAGTGTATAGACCACATTCATTCATTTAAGGCTCAGTGCCTTTATTAATCTGGGGTCGCCACAGTGGAATGACCTGCCAACTTGTCCAGCATATGTTTTACACAGCGGATGCCCTTCCAGCCACAACCCATCACTGGGAAACACCCATACACACTCATTCACACTTATACACTGCGGGCAGTTTAGTTTGTTTAGTTAGTTTGTTCAAACTGTCGCCTCACAGCAAGAAGGTCACTGGTTTGAGCCTCGGCTGAATTAGTTGGCATTTCTGTGTGGAGTTTGCATGTTCTGCCCACGTTCGTGTGGGTTTCCCTCTGGGTGCTCCGGTTTCCCCCACAGTCCAAAGATTTGTGGTACAGGTGAATTGGGTGAGCTAAAGTTTCCGTAGTGTATGTGTGAATGAGTGTGTATGGATGTTTCCCAGAGATGGGTTGCAGCTGGAAGGGGATCCGCTATGTAAAACATATTGTAACAGAATGAAATGTCTGTCCATTGTTATTTTAATCTATGGTAAATGAAAGGAAAAGACTTTTCTAATGGCAACTACAGGGCACTAGAGGGTGCTGGTGAGATACATAGAGGTATAAAAGGTGAGAAGAAGAAGAGGAAAGAGGTTTTTTTAGGTTGTTGCTAGAGCGGATACGTTTGCGGCCGGAAGTTAACGCGAATTATTTCTATTATTTATTACATTTCACATTTGTTGTATTTTATTAACGTCTACCCCCACCCCAACCCTAAACCCAACCGTCACAGTAATGTAAAAACTGTAGCTGTAACGAGTATTAGGTATGTTATCTATTAAATTACCCAATAAAATGTATTTTTTAATGCCTACCCCCACCCCAACCCTCACAGTACTGTATTGTTATACAGTGTCATGAAAAATGGAGCTTTATTAATGTGCATATCGCACTTCCGGCCGGCCGCATATCCGATCTAGACTTTACCGTTTTTTTTATGGAGCACGTGGTTCTTTGAGGCTACTTCAAGCTAATAATAGTTTTGTGAAGTATTTGTTGGGAAATCTAGAGTTTTAAGCTCAGCTTAAGGACTTCCATAATGTTGTAATGGTATGATGTCTGATTAATCTTGGACGATTTTTCTTTGAGGACATCATGAAGTTTCGTTCAACCGTTGACTGTGAGTTTGAAGAAGTGGATCAACGACTCAATGCACTCAATGTTTTTTTTTGTTCAGAAGAAGGGATCATCATCAAACAGCTAAGACATTTGTTGTTTTGTGTGGGTTTGGGAGAAGTTTAAAAGAGTTTGGGGATTTATTAGTTTTGTTTTTGAGTGCATCGTTCAGTGAACCTGTATGTTTTCCATTTGGGAAAGAAAATATATATGCATAGAATAAACATTTGCTAGCCTCAGTATTTCACTAATATCCTAGTGGTTAACCTTTTCAATGTGACTGCAATGAATAAAACAATGAAAAGTTACAATATGATGGATAAGTTGGCGGTTCATTCCGCTGTGGCGACCCCAGATTAATAAAGGGACTTAGCCGAAAAGAAAACAAATGAATGAATTCACCCATAGTGCATGTGTTTGTACTACAAACCGGAGCACCACGGGGAGAACATGCAAACTCCACACAGAAATGCTCAGCTGGTCAATGTCAATGTTCATGATAAACATGATACATTGTACAGGGTTCATACACACTTTTACTATTACAATTCCACGACTTTTCCAAGACATTTCCAGAACTTTCAAGTACATTTTCATAATGAAATGTTTCCTGTAATGTCTACATACACATGATGAATAATAATTCAAGAGTTCACACTTAGCTTGACTATTTTAGCAAGTTTGGCATGCTGTCTCGGGAGAGAACCCTGAGCTCGAAGATAGATGAGCCCAAGGCTCCCGCCTGGTTAATAAGCATTAGGAGGGATATGAGATCAGGTAGTTCTCAATTACTTCCCAATGATAGACCGCTAATTTTACGTAGTAGGTGCTTGTGACTTTAACTTTTGTTGCATGTTTTTTGTGTGGGAGGAAACCGGAGTACCTGGGGAAAACCCACGCGAACACGGGGAAAACATGCAAACTCCGCACAGAGAGTGTCAATTGGCTCAGCTAGCGTTTGAACCAATGACCTCCTTGCTGTGGGGCAACAGTGCTAGCCACTGAGCCATCGTGTTGCCCGAACTTAGAATTGAGGAGGAGGAAGAAGGGATGGATAGGCGGGTTTTCTAAAACGAAGATGAGTAATGAAGTTCAGGCCGGATATTTATATGAAATTTGGAATGATCCGATTGGCTAGTTAGCAATAGGGATCAGATGTAGTCCTATCACATGCTCCTCTCGAAATTAGTTCGTGAAACTTCACGAAAAATCAAAGAACACACAACAATCTATTTTATTTATCTATTTAGCTGTTTTTTATTTATCTATTCAATCTATTTATCTATTTTAAATCTGTTTTTATATCTATGTGAAATTGATTTTAATAGTGCTAACACAGCACTAACATTGTGAGAGCGAGTTGTTTGCAGAGGACAGACAAGTAGTAAAGACAACTATCCTATAGTTAAGTTAGAGCTGCACAATATATCGTTTCAGCATCGATATCGCAATGTGTGCATCCGCAATTGTCGAATCGCAGGATATCCAATGTTGGGATTATAGTTTAATAGAGTTTAATCATCATGAAGGAAAAAGTTTACCTGCATGCATTTTTAAAGAGATCACCTAAAAATGACTCACCATTATCATTACACCCTTCACTTGTTTCTTGAGTTTTCTTTTTGTAAATGAACACAAAAAGAATATAATTGAATGACTCCTATAGTATTGAAACAAGTGAAGTGTGAGTAAATAGAGAGTACATATTATTAATCTTTGATTGAACTGTTCCTTTAAGGTCTGTGACTTCTTCTTCTTCTTCTTGGGATGGGATGGACAAGTTCAGCAACAATACTTAGCTAGGCTGTGGCATTGACACAATGCTCAATTGGTACTAATGGACCCAAAGTGTGCCAAGAAAATATCCCCAGTTTCCTGTTCTTAGCTGACAGGAGCGACACCCGGTGTGGTCTTCTGTTGGTGTACCCCATCCACCTCAAGCTTGGACGTGTTGTGTGTTCAGAGATGCTCTTCTGCAGACCTCGGTTGTAACGAGTGCTTATTTGAGTTACTGCTGCCTTTCTATCAGCTGGAACCAGTCTGGCCATTCTCCTCTGACCTCTGGCATCAACAAGGCATTTGCGCCCACAGAACTGACGCTCACTGGATATTTTCTCTTTTTTAGACCATTCTCTGTAAACCCTAGAGATGGTTGTGCGTGAAAATCCCAATAGATCAGCAGTTTCTGAAATACTCAGACAAGCCCGTCTGGTCCCAACAACCATGCCACGTTCAAAGTCACTTAAATGCGTGTAGTTGCTGCCATGTGATTGGCTGATTAGAAACTTACGTTAACAAGCAATTAGATAGTTTGGCTGGCATTTGTACACACTTTTAATTCCAATGGTTGTATATAAGTAGGTGTGTGTGTGTGTGTGTGTGTGTGTGTGTGTGTGTGTGTTTATATTTAAATAAATTGTAATATTTTGACATAAATTACATTTTATATGTAAAAACTAAATATAAACTTGTACATCATTTATGTAATTTGCATATATATTACCATATATCAGATTTCTATATGGGGTTCCATTAATAATATTAGAATGCCGCTTTAACAAGCAGCTGTCTGTGCAGGCCGTAGGCATCAAGGCAGGTTTTGGAACAGAGCTGATGTAAAGAATATACCCCCCGCCCCCCCACCAAAAAAAAACTCCCGCTGAGAAAACCAGCGAGCGTCTGACAGAAGCCCCTCTCGCGAAACCTGTAATTAACCGCCGATACATTAATTAAGAGTTAACGCGGAGAGAAAAGCTGTGGTCTAATTGAGGCCGACGTGGGCTGTAATTAGAGCTATAGTCACACATTGAGATTTTATGAATGAGTGACTTTGCCAGGTTTTGACGCCTTCTCGTTCTCCTGCACCAGCCACTAGCTGTTATTAGCCCGCGCGGACGTGAAGGAGACAATATGTTGCCGGTCTTTTTTTTTTTTTTTTTGCTCAATCCAAACAGCAGATTTTTTTCTCCAGGCTCTCTCCGACTCTCCCTGTTGTTAATTAGGGGTGTCCGACACGTGGGGGAAGAGGAGGAGGTGCTGGGAGCTGGGAATCCAATTATTTCTCTCTTTTTTGCCCCAAACGTTTTTTCCTTTCTCCAGTCTGTCGGAGAGAGGTGGATGAGATGTGGACAAGGACAGAGAGTCCGGATGACCAGGAGCTGAGAGACGTTTGTTTTCTTGTTTTCATGCTGAGATGACCAGCCATGTCATGATGTGCGCTAACTTGCATTCACTCCCCGCTTACTACATTATTCGCTGTTTTGTTTTGGTTTGTTTGTTTGTTTATTGTGTCGGCTCAATCACACTCTACAAATCATGTCACGGCTTCTTCTGTGTACATACACATTAATTAGCATGGTAGAGTATGAAAGAAGTCTGATACAAAATATACAGTAATATGAAATATTTTACATTTTAAAATGTCATTTATTGCTGTGAAGTTTTCGCATATCTTACAAATGCAGAACTGTGGGACTTTACAGTATGTGTCACCATTGTTCGCATATGTATATTATAAGTGATAGATGTTATTATGTTCCAGGGTATTTTAAAATATATATAAGTGTGTATAATTACCAGGTTATTTTAAATGCAGGCACATTTATATTGTATTCAGTGGTAGTAAGAGTACTTTAAAATCATACTCAAGTAAAAAAAAAAAGTACCATTACTTGCCTAAAGATGTAGCGCAAGTAGGGTAAAAGTATCTGCTGTGAGTATTACTCAAAGTATGAGTAAAAAGACTTTGAAAAAAGTACTCAAGAGTAGTAAGTATTACACTGCAAAAGCTGATGCGTTTACATGTAATTTGTGGATGTGTGTAAACGTAACATTCTGTAGTGCATTTAGTTGTTTCCCAGCAGGTACACAACATTATAAGGAATTAATATTAGGTTAGATTTAGGTCATGACGTCAAATAATCAAAATTAAATGTCTAGCCAGCGTCTACAGACAACGCTTTTCGATGTCCAATAACTAACGATGTCAAATTACGTTCATATTTGGTTGATATTAGGTTGTTAGAAAGTGACCAAAATCCGTCAACACAAAGTCAAGCTGTAACATCATTTGACAATGATGTTTGCTTGATTTTAGGCTGGACGCTGGACATTGAGGTCTGCCTGACGTTGGATTCTGATGTCAACTCCATTTTGATTTCCAAACAAAAAGCTGCATCCCCACGACAGTGGCGTAGCGGTCACAATATATATATAGCTTTAGTAAAAATAAAGCACTTACCGACATATATTTCAACGTTTAAATTAGCCCCAGTAATAATCTGCATGTGCTTTACTTTCGCCCAAATGCTGAGAGAAACTGAAAGTAACTCAAACATTTAGTGCAGTACTTTAAATGTCCACTAGGTGGGGGTCAAAACCACATGTGGCTAGATGCGGCTGAAGAACAATGATAGAGGTTCAAAAATATACGTTTTGGGAGCCGAATCTCTTTATAATTTTGATGTCAGTTGCGGGGCGGAGGGAGGAGGTAGGTCGGCCGCAAATGGCCCGCGGGCTGGCAGTTTGAGACCCCTGGCTGTTTCAGTCCAACATCTACATTAGCAGGAGGATGAAGATGAAACTAGGGTGTATATTTTAGCAAGACAATGATCCAAAACATCCAAAGAAACTCTTAGATGCTTTCTGAGAAAGAAAATCAAGTTGTAGAATGGCCCAACCAATCACCTGATCCGAATCCAATAGAGAATACAGAATAAAGCTCAGATTTGATAGACGAGACCCACAGAACCATCAAGATTTTGACACTCTGTTGTAAAGAAACTCACTAGTTTAGCAATAGTTCTCCTTCTGCCATTTCATTGTTATTACACAAAACTCATTCTTCAGATTTGTTTTGTTTTATTTCATTTTTATGTTTGTATTGTTTGGGTTTTTATCAAAATCTGGATCAATTCAATGTCAACAGCTCCTTTAGAAATATCTTTCCAAGGAAAAAACATGACAATGTGTTCAATACTTATTTTCCTCGCTGTATATAAATGCCACAGAGCAGAGATAAAAGTGAAATAAATAGAGCTTGGTTTTTGGTAGAGACTAACAATATTCTAATTCAGAAATTCAACAATTAAACATAAAATAAGATGGTTACGGAGACCTGGAAAGGACATGATGGTGGAGATAAAAAATGGGTGGGTAAAAAAAAAGAGTGATAGGTAAACATATTTTAAGGTTTTGTGTTCCCTCGCAAATATGCTTTGCTTTCCCTATCAAAAACGTTGTTCAAAAACACTTCACTTCAAACATGACAACCCTCCTGTTTTTGCCGGGTTTCTCCCATATTTTACCATTATATCCTATTTTTAGTTATTTTCTCATATTTTTCTTATATTTTGAATCTTGAACGCATGTTGAAATTAATATAAAAATGTCTGAATTCACTTTCTTTCCATTAAAGCTGTGGGTCGATCAGCACCCCTAATATGCAACCTCTGAATCGGTGAATGCATAAGTGCTGACTGACGGACACGCTCCGTATGATAAACTGATTCCAAATCAGCTTCTGTACACACCATATTACATGAATGTCATGGGGGAGTCGAGAGTATGAGACTGATTCCAGTGACGCTCCAGGGACAGGCGAGTCTTCGCTGAGGCCAGCTTCCAGCCTCCACTGCTGAGACTGCAGCTCTGCACAAGACTCCTGGCCAGCGGAGAAATCAAAATGATCGTGCCCAACTGAGTCTGATTCTCTCAAGTTTTTTTTTTCTTCACTCTCCTATTGGTGAAGTTTTCTTTCCCTCTCCGCTGTCGGCACTGGCTTGCATGGTTCAGGATCTGAAAAGCTACTCATCGATGAATTTGCTCTTCGGTGTTTGGACTCTCAATAATGACTTCAAACCACACTGAACTGAGCCAAACTGAACTTAAACACTAAATACTGAACTACCCTGATCCTGTTACTATGACCATTTATGTGAAGCTGCTTTGACACAATCTACATTGTAAAAGCGCTATACAAATAAAGCTGAATTGAATTGAATTGAATTGAATGAAGTGAACAGGAAGTGTTTGTAGAGAAACAGTTTTGCGAGATAACGCAAAACATCTTAGCAAGGGAACAAAAAAAAGTTAAAAATATGTTTTCCTATCATTTTGTGTTTTTTTTTCTTCCACCAATTACATCCCTTCCGGGTCTCCGTAGATGGTCACCATTGTATAAATAATTTATATATATATATATATATATTTCAAGAGTTCGCCCTTAGCTGATGATTGATTATGGAGTGTGTTTGGCATGCTGTTCCAGGAGAGCCCTGAGGTTGTGAGATCCTTGAGCCAGGGGCTCCCCCCGTTGCAGGGCGAGAGAGAAGTCAGAGTTCAGGTAGGTCTCGAGAACTCCCCTGCTTGATAATGTTGGAGGTAGATTGATGCTATGAAGTGTCTATGCTGTCAATTTAGATTTGTCAATTTACTTGTTACATGTTTTTGGTCTGTGGGAGGAAACCGGAGAGCCCGGTAAAAACCCACGCAAACATGAGGAGAACATGCAAACTCCGCACAGAAACGCCGACCGGGCCAGGTGGAGTCCGAGCCGGCGGCATTCTTGCTGTGCGGCCGTGGTGCCAACCACTAGGCCTCCGTGCCGCCCTGACAAGGAAATGGGAGGAGTAGGGGTGGAAGGGGGGATTCTTCAAGACGAAGATGGCTGAAGTAAGATACTCTGGTTATTTATAGTGGTTAAGGAGTCGTCTGATTGGTAAATCAGTGTTAGCTTATGTGGACCAGGTGATATCAATCATAAGCGCGTGCTCCTCTCGAAATTAGTTTTTGAAATAAACTTCACTTAATAAATAATCTAATATTGCGGTGTGATTATTGCAGATGTGCGTCAATGCTCAAACAATATATTTTGCAGCACTACGAAATACTGAAACCTGCAAATTTACAGATTTTTACAGTGTGTAAATAAATGCTCCATCCACATGTGCTTCAGAAAGGGGGAACCTGATGGGAAACAGTCTCAGCGAGAGCACATTTTCTCTAATAACACGCACAGAACTGTGATATCCCGAGCTGGCTGCAGGCTTTCAGTGTAATAACAAAGAGCAAGAGTGAAGCTCACTTCAGCATCTCCATCCGCCTGACCCGGCTCCACTTCACATAATCAGCGCAAATTCCTTTTCTTTCAGCCCAGATTACCCAGCTCTCTCCAAGCAGACCCGCCAGGGCCAAAAGCGCCTTTCATGAGGGTCTCGCTGGAGGAAAGTCGACAGAAAAAAGCATGCATACTTCAAACAGCAGGTAAAGCAAACACACAATGCGCTTATTTCTACAAAAATGAGCTCAAAGGGCAGTTTGGTGTCACTCACAATTTAGCCGACGTCCTGAACGCTGGTGCGCGATTGATCAAAGAGAAACGCCACTTAACGCCTTACTCCAAACCTTTGATCCTAATAATTAAGAAGCTTTTTCTGAGGGCAAAAAGCTACAAATATTCATCTGAACCCGGTATGGACTGATATCTGTCAGTAGGCCACAGACCGGCTGCATCTAATGGGAAGAAGCGTCCAGTATGTAACCCAGCAAAACACTCTTGCAGAGGGTAAATAAGGTGGATATTTGAGGGAAAAAATGGGTTTTTGAAGATGAAAGTCTAAATGGAGTCTTGAGAGAGAGCTGATGGAGTGTGTTGACCGCCTGAAAGTAGTCACGGGGAAACAAGAGCGGCTATTAGTGTCACTGCCGGCCTCCAAATGGACAAACAAAATTAGGGTTTGGTCTGGATGCAGCTCGCGCTGTTATCTGCTGTTGTGACTGTGGTGTGAACTAAAGAGGTTTAGGAGATAGAAAAGTTGAGGATGGAAGAGAAAGAGGCTCAGTTTAAAGGTAGATTGATGGAGAATGACTGATCAAACTTCAATCCCAAGTGGAAAAAAGGCATCAAAGACACAAACAAAATAGTAAAAATTAGATTGAAAAGTATATATATATATATATTATTTAATACTGAAATTGAAAAGAAACAAAAAAAAGGCAGCACATGCTAAATAAAATAGAAAATAAAATCTCTGCTGGGCGGACAAACAAAATTAGGGTTTGGTTCGGATGCCTTACACACTGTTATTTGCTGTTATGGTGTGACTGTGAGCTAAAGGGGTTTAGGAGATAGAAAAGTTGGGGATAAAAAAGAAAGATGCTAAATAAAATACAATAAAATAAAGAATAACATCTCTGGGCTTTCCCAGTACTGGGTTGCTGCTGAAAACATATGCTGGAATAATTGACGGTTCATTCCGTTGTGGCAACACTTGATAAATATGAATCTGATGAAAATGAATGAATGAATCTCTGCTGGGCTCCAAATGGACAAGCAAAATTAGGGTTTGATTTGGATGATGCTCGCACTTTTATTTGCTGATGTGGTGTGACTGCGAGCTGAAGAGGTTTAGGAGATGGAAGAGAAAAAGGCTCGATTTAAAGGTAGATTGACGAAGAGTGAATGATCAAACTTCAATTACAAGTGAAAAAAGGCATCAAAGACAAAAAAATAGTCAAAATTAGATTGAAAGGTATTTATAATAATCACTCAGGTTTTGCAGTTTGTACTAATTATTTTGAGAAAGGCATTAAAGGTGCAGTAGGTGATCTTCCACAATGCTAACAGCTTAGCATAAATCTCTGACTCACAGTCCCTCCCCTGCCGTCTAGAGCCACGCCTCCTGAAACACGAGCACAGCAAAAGAACCCTCTCTCATGTGTTAAAAGCGACTAGTGCTTGCCCGGCGGCGTGCAAGCCAAACAAACATGCGATTTCAGAGCGAATATTTAGAGTTGCATGGTAAACAATATAGGTAGAGACTAGGGAGAATAGCGCTATTTACTTGTGTTTTGTTGTTAAACTAGTTAAAATCTTCATTATCGATGCTGTAAAAGGTCCCTTATGAAACTGAAAATAGTCTTCAATCTTTCATCGGAAGATTTTAGTGGCTGAACAACACTTCTGTGAAGATAAAACGCATTTGTAACAACATCTAACGTTACATCAGTTAAAACAGTTTTAAAACAGAACATAACCTGTCTATGAGAAATCCTTCAGACATGGTGTCATCCTTTCTCCAGCGTGCAAAGGTAACTCCAATATTGATTAAGGTTTTTAAAAAGTTTTGATTTAGCAGGTTTTTACAGATCACGCGCATGCTCTCTCTCGTGTATGCGCGGCGGTCGGCGGAGCTGCGTACAAAAGGCTGCGCAGTTGTTCAAATTTACATTTGCTGACAGACAGATTGGGCTACTTATCGGAATTATGAGAGATGTCGGCCCGACTCTATTAAATTAGACGAACATTTTTTTGTTTTATGCCTTACCCAAAATATAAAAATACATATAAGTACATTTAGATCATTTACAGTAATCATTACTATTAGACTGTGACGAGACTTTCAACCAGCACCACAACACATGCTTCTGAAGACAACCACCTACTACACCTTTAACTGTTGAGCAAATGTAAATAGTGTTGTGAGAAATGCACTAAAGCCACTGAGAAAAACGGTTTAGAAATGCAATACAAAATAGCAGGATACTTAAGAGACAAAGACTAAGGATCAGTGATATCTGTAATACCTGGAGGTTTTCTCTATTACTGTTCACATTTATCTCAATGGCGAACGCTGACTAACTGAAAGCAGCCACGAGTTATTCACATCAGACTGTGGAAAAACAGGAACACTCCTACTATAAAATGTCTAAAACATTGCAATTTGTATGTTCTTGTAAAACAAATGACAGCATGAATCTGTGTTTTTTTTCTTCATGGTGTCCGGTGGAGACTGAAGCCAGACCTGGAGCAGATCAGCTGGATGGAGAGATTGATGACCGGCCAGAAAGACACCGACGACCTCTGACCTGATGAGCCTCTTCCCTCCAGACTCGATTCATAAACACAGAATCAGCAGCACCGCATCAGCAGATCCACATACTGTACACACACATCAGCAGTGTCAGTATTGCAGAACTTCATTCTACTGTCAGGTCCAGCTAAATGCTGTGTATATATATTACACACATTTCAATTCATAGTCATTCATCCATTCATTTTCTTTCCGCTTAGTCCCTTATTTGTATAATATTTATACGATAACTATTCCAGCATATGTTTTATGCATTAGATGCCCTTTCAGCCACAACCCATTACTGGGAAACACCCATATCATCTCGCTTTCACACACAGTCGAACAATAAGGCCATTTTTGTTTACCCAATTCAAATACAGTATTGCGCATGTGTTTGGTCTGTGGGGGAAACCAGAGCACCGAAATGACAACTGACTCGAACCAGTGACCTTTTTTGCTGTGAGAAGAGCCACAGTGCTGCCCTCACTTCATAGTCATCAGGACAAAAAAACTTCAATAATTTATTCCTGTGGCTCCATCCATCTGGACGGACGGACGGACAGACAGACAGACAAATAGTTATATAGGTTGATGAACAGATGGATGGAAGAAAGGAATTGATGGACAGGCAGGTAGATAGATGTGGATGGATAGATGGATGGATGGACGGACGGATGGACAGACAGATAGTGGATGTGTGAATAATTGGATAGATAGATAGACAGACAGACAGACAGACAGACAGACAGACAGATAGATAGATAGATAGATAGACAGACAGACAGACAGACAGACAGACAGACAGACAGACAGACAGACAGACAGACAGACAGACAGACAGACAGACAGACAGACAGACAGACAGACAGATAGATAGATAGATAGATAGATAGATAGATAGATAGATAGATAGATAGATAGATAGATAGATAGATAGATAGATAGATAGATAGTGGATGTGTGAATGGATGGATGGAAGGAAGGAAGGGATAGATGGACGGACAGATAGGTTGATGGATGGATGGATGGATGGATGGAAGAAAGGAAGGAAGGAAGGAAGGAAGGAAGGGATAGATGGACGGACAGACAGACAGACAGATTGGTTGATGGATGGATGGATGGTAGGTAGGGATAGATAGATAGATAGATAGATAGATAGATAGATAGATAGATAGATAGATAGATAGATAGATAGATAGATAGATAGATAGATAGATAGATAGATAGATAGATAGATAGATAGATGTGTGAATGGACGGATGGATGGATGGAAGGAAGGAAGGAAGGAAGGAAGGAAGGAAGGAAGGAAGGAAGGAAGGAAGGAAGGGACGGGCGGACAGATAGGTTGATGGAGAGATGGATGGAAGGTAGGTATAGACAGATAGACAGACAGACAGACAGACAGACGATAGATAGATAGATAGATAGATAGATAGATAGATAGATAGATAGATAGATAGATAGATAGATAGATAGATGGATAGATGGATGGATGGATGGATGGATGGATGGATGGATGGATGGATGGATGGATGGATGGATGGATGGATGGAGTCGACGGAGCCTCAGATCCCTCAGTGAGTAATGGTTTTTCTGGTGTCCCTCAGCTGATGGTGAATGCTGAGGTTTACAGTCATCAGTGGAGTGTTTGAAGTGTCTGTGAGTGGAGCTGAAGATGAACGAGCTGATGAACGCCAGCGTCAGCCACAGATACTGCACTTCCGGACGGAGGAAACACTCGTAAATCACATCACTGGAGCCACTGACCCCCGGCCCGCAGCAGAGGTGTAAGAGACAAACTCATCTGCTGCTCACACACACACACACACACACACACCCCGAGTGCGTTTACATGGACACTTAAATTCTGATTTTAATATGAATAAGATTTAATACTATATCAAAACAAAAATATATATTATTTTGCTTTCCCCATTGCAAGATGATTTTGCTTGTTTTCATGAAAAACTATTTTAATTTTGACAGTTTTTTTTATATCAAGACAATGTGTTTTGCTTGTCTAGAAAATGCTTCTTGATTTAAAAGAAAAATGTTGGGTTATTTATTTAACCCAATAGTTGAGTTAAAAATATTGGTCACTTTACAATAAGGTTCATTAGTTAATGTTAATTAATGCATTTACTAAGATGAACAAACAATGAACAATACATTTACTACTTTATTTGTTCATGTTAGTTAATGTTAGTTAATGAAAATACAGCAGTTCATTGTTAGTTCATGTTAACTCATGGTGCATTAACTAATGTTAACAAGCATGGATGTTAATAATGCATTAGTAAATGTTCAATTATGATTAATAAATGCTGTACATGTGTTGTTCATGATTAGTTCATGTTAGTAAATGCATTAGTTAATGAACCTTGTTGTAAAGTGTTACCAAAATATTTGGTAACTTGTTGGGTTATTTTGAACCTTCATTGGGTTATTTATTAATATCTCAACCAGTTTAGTTAAATGTTTGGTGCTTTTTTGGGTTATTTTTTAGCCTTTGTTGGGATATTTATTTAATACCTCAAACAGTTAAATTTAGAATTTTAAAAGTCAACTGATTTGACTGACACGAAACAGCTTTATTAATATGCATATGTAATGTTGTTTTTGCGTTATAAAGTTTATTTTAGCTCTAACGCAGTAATGTTTTTTTTTTTTTTTTTTCAAATTACCTCTCCGTTTTGTTTGTTTATGTCTGTTTTACCAGCACTTTTTTAGCATTTGATTTAAAAGTGCTTTCTCTATCTCTGTGTTCATTTCTCCTTTTTTTTTTTTTTTTTTTTTTGGAGGTAATGATACACATATTTGAGATATTATTGGTCAAGCCACTTTTTGGCAAAATAACCCAACAAATTAGTTACGTTGTAATCAAAACTGTTAGGTTCACTTTAACAACTCAATGGATTCCCTGCAGAAAAATCCAGCTTAAACCAGCCTAGGCTGGTTGGCTGGTTTTAGAGGGGTTTTGGCCATTTCCAGGCTGGTTTCCAGCCATTTCCAGCCTGGTCTTAGCTGGTCAGGCTGAAAACTGACCAGCTAAATCCAGCTAAAACCAGCTTGACCAGCCTTGATTAAGCTGGACATAGCTGGTTTTGGCTGGGCTCCCAGCCTGGCTAGGCTGGTCAAGCTGGTTTTAGCTGGTCATCTCCCAGCCTGACCAGCTAAGACCAGGCTGGAAATGGCTGGAAACCAGCCTGGAAGTGGCCAAAACCCCTCTAAAACCAGCCTGGTCGACCAGCTAAAACCAGCCAACCAGCCTAGGGTAGGTTTCAGTAGGGTAGGGTTAAAATAAACCAACAGCAGGTCGGTGCCAAAACAACCCATCATTGAGTTACCTGTTGGGTTACTATTAACCCAACTGCTTTAAATGAGTAGATTTTGACTTTAAACAAGACAAAAACTCTAAGTAGCCAAAGCATTTTCGCTGTGTAATTGATTTCATTTTGAAGCTATTACAACTTTAAAGAAATTGCAAACCTCTCAAAACTATCCTTCATACAGTAATCCATGGTCTTCAGGTCACAGACAGCAGCAGATGCTTTAAAAGGCCGATGTATGGACCCTGAGGAAATATTATGAAAAGCTCTCAAGCTTCTATTAATATCATAAAAGGCTCCAGCTCAGGTCATGCTTGTTCATATTCATATATTCATCCATATGTTGCAGAGATTTGCATGTTTTTGGAGAGTCGCCGATGAGGGCCCCTTAAGCTCTGGGGCCCCGATTGTATATAGGAGAAAGTTAAAGTGAGCATTTTGGGAGGACCATGAATTTACATGGGGAAGAGACTTTTGTGCGCATCTTACAGGACTGCTTGTTTTCAGCATGTAGATGTGTGATTGCATGTGAAGATTAATTTTCCCTGCTTGTTCAAACTGCTTATATATAATGAGCTAAAACAACCAAATTCTTGACTTTATTTTTGTAAAAAGCAGCCTCTTTTTGTCCATCATTCTTCAGTTTGTCTTTCTTCATGTTCAACAGAAGAACAAGTGGAGGAAATTATGACAAAATATTCATGTTTGGGTAAACTGTCCTTTTAAGATGTTTTGTGAATACGGGCCCTGGTCAGTGTGTTGTGGGTCAGTGGTGCTTCGAGCTCGTGGTCATTATCTGAACCCGGCAGTTTCTGCAGATGCGGCAATTAGTTCTGACCCAGAAGGAATTTCAGGAGACGGAGAGACGACATACAAGACACTCAGTGCACATAGATACAAGCTTCACTGCGCTTCACAATCATCTCTGAAAATACGGCAATCCTTTTTAATGTGTTTTTAAAAGCATTTACTGTAGCAGACATGAACTCAGGATTCAAGCGTCTTTAGTGATTTCCTTCAAATTAGTTTCACTTTCAGACATGTAGTCAAATGTGAAGTGACGTGCACAAGACTGAAACACTGCTTTAAATGTTTTTCCATCTTCATTACTGTCTTCACGGACTGTCTCCGTTCGGTCACACACTGTGTGCTTGAAGTTTGGACTGGCTATTTACTCGCAATTTAAATCTTAATCATTAAATTCTTCCTCATTCGCTACATATTTGTCTCTCCTACTTAGGGTGACCAAACCCTTAATACATTTATACAAACAAAACTGCTTTAAAAACGGTCTGTCCCTCGAGCATCCGCCTGTTGTTTGTAGCTTTAGCCTGCTAGCGCCGCTGGTCAGCTAAAGCTACCGACCTCTTTAACCATACACTTTTGACTTACTGGCTTTGCTCTTTACCCTGTAAAATGTCGCTTCCGTCTCTGTCCTTGTGTGCAGGAGAAGCATCGATGGAGGCGTTGGAGCTGGAGCTGGAAGAAGTGGAGTCCCAGATCCGCGCGCTGGTGGTAAGACGGTCGCGGCTACGGGAACGGCTTCTCGCCGTACCTAATGCTAAGGCCGTCTCATCACCTAAGGTACGTGGAAATTACAACCACATCATTCCCTCTACCTCAACCCCGCTTCCTTCTCTGTCCAGGCCCAGCGCACCCGGGGCGCGGCTCAGCCAGGCGTCGTTCACGCCGACACCCGGCTACCACGGCGCCTGGGTGCAGCCGCGCAAGGTGCTTCCCAGATCCCGGGGCAGAACGTCTCCGCCTGTGTTCGAGATCTCCACGGAGAACCGCTTCTCCCCTCTCCGCGAGTCGGGTCCCGATGTGGCCATCATCGGTGACTCGATCGTTCGTCACGTCCGTACCGCCTCCTCAAAAGGTAATAAAGTACGTACTTTCTGCTTTCCTGGTGCCCGTGTGAAAAATATTTCTACACAGATTCCAACCATCCTGGGCGCTGCCGAGAGCCCTGGTGCCGTTGTCCTCCACGTGGGGACAAACGACACCGGGCTCCGGCAGTCGGAAATCCTGAAGAAGGACTTCAGGAGCCTGATCGAGACGGTTCGACGCACCTCGCCCGCCACGCAGATCATCGTTTCTGGGCCGCTTCCTACCTACCGCCGAGGAAATGAAAGGTTCAGTAGACTTTTAGCTTTGAATGAATGGCTAATAACATGGTGTAAAGAACAGAAATTGCTCTTTGCTAATAACTGGAATCTTTTCTGGGAGCGTCCTAGGCTCTTCCGTCCTGACGGCCTGCACCCCAGTCGAGCCGGAGCTGAACTCCTGTCGGACAACATCTCCAGACTACTTCGCACCATCTGACTAGCAGGTAAAAATTCACAAAATTCACACTATAGCCACCTAGACTCTTGTTCACCCCACTTAAACATCAGTAACGCATATCTGGCGAATCCTATAGAGACTGTGTCTGTTCCTCGTATTATTAGATTAAGAAATAAACATACTGTGTGCTCCAGGAAAAATCTAGTAAGAATCAAACCAGAAAAACCAGTAGAAAGTGAAAATACAAATTTCGTAAAACTTGGTCTCCTAAACATCAGGTCACTTGCACCTAAAGCACTTATCATTAATGAAATAATAACAGAAAACAATCTTAATGCACTCTGTCTCACTGAAACCTGGCTGAAACAAAATGACTATATTAGCTTAAATGAAGCAACTCCTCCAGGATTCTTATATAAACATGAGGCTCGTCAAACTGGTCGTGGTGGTGGAGTTGCATCAATCTTTAGTGATTTCCTTAATATTAAACAGAGAAACGGACTTATGTTTAGCTCCTTTGAAGTATTATCGCTTAATGTTCAGCTGCCAGATACTATACAAAAACCTATGTTATCTCTCGCTTTAATCACCATATATAGACCCCCAGGACCCTATGTCAAATTTCTAAAAGAATTTTCTGATTTTATTTCTGACTTACTAGTCAAAACTGATAAAATGCTAATTGTAGGTGACTTTAACATCCACATAGATGACGCTAATGATACATTAGGGCTCGCGTTTATGGATTTAATACACTCACTTGGGATAAAGCAAAACGTTGTGGGTCCAACCCATCGCTTAAAGCATACATTAGATCTAATTCTGTCTTATGGAATCGAGGTTATTGACGTAGACATTATACCACAAAGTGATGATATTACAGATCACTACCTCTTACTATATAAGCTATGTTTACCTGAAATCAGCAAACCCGCTCCAATACTCCGCCCTAGTAGAACTATTGTTCCGTCAACTAAAGATGAATTTATAAATAACTTACCTGATCTCTCTCTATTTCGTAATGCACCCGCAAACTCAAATGATCTTGATGTAGTAACCAGCAGTATGGATGCCATCTTTACTAGCACACTAAATACTGTGGCACCCATCAAATTAAAAAAGGCTAGAGAGATTAAAACTATACCATGGTATAATAGTCATACTCGTGCGCTCAAAACAGCAACCCGCGCCCTGGAACGTAAATGGAAAAAAACTAATTTAGAGGTCTTTAGAATTGCGTACAAAGACAGTATGTCCAGCTATAGGAGGGCTCTAAAATCTGCCAGGACCGAGCACCTGCGCAAACTGATAGAAAATAATCATAAAAATCCTAGATTTTTATTTAACACCATCTCTAAATTAGCAAATAATCGGTCATCCTTGGAACAAACTACTCCACCGCAAATTAGTAGTGATGACTTCATGAATTTTTTCAGTAATAAAATAGAAGGCTTTAGACAGAAAATAGGAGATGCCAAACTTTCTGCACCGGCTTATACTCCAAATCCTGTAAATATTTCATTAAATCATAATAATAACCTACACTGCTTCAAAATCATAGAACATGAAGAGTTAGTAAAAATTATAAATAGCTCTAAACCAGCTACGTGTATGCTGGACTCAATTCCAACAAAATTACTGAAAGAGCTGCTACCTGCTATAGGAGAACCTCTTCTTAACATTATCAACTCTTCTTTATCTATAGGCCATGTTCCAAACTCTTACAAGCTAGCTGTTATTAAGCCTATTATTAAGAAACCGCAACTAGACACCAACAACTTAGCTAACTATAGGCCTATTTCAAATCTTCCATTTATGTCTAAAATACTAGAAAAAGTTGTTTCCACTCAATTATGCTCTTATCTGCAGACAAACAATATTTTTGAAGTGTTTCAGTCAGGTTTCAGGGCTCACCACAGTACAGAAACCGCCTTAGTGAAAATAACCAACGATTTACTCTTAGCTGCTGACCGAGGGTGCGTCTCGCTATTAGTTTTACTCGATCTTAGTGCGGCATTTGATACCATTGACCACAATATCCTCATAAATCGCTTAAAGTCTACAGGTGTCCAGGGACAGGCTCTACAATGGTTTAATTCTTACTTAACTGACCGCTACCAGTTTGTAAATCTTAATGGACAGCCTTCACAAATCTGCCCAGTAAAGTATGGGGTGCCTCAAGGATCAGTTTTAGGCCCTTTACTGTTTACAATTTACATGCTACCTATGGGAGACATTATTAGAAGACATGAGATCAGCTTTCACTGCTATACAGATGATACTCAATTATATATTTCCACTAAACCTGACGAGACGTCTGAACTTTCTAAACTAACTGAGTGTATCAAAGACATCAAAGACTGGATGACCAACAATTTTCTTCTCTTAAACTCAGACAAAACAGAATTATTACTTATTGGGCCTAAATCTTGCACACAGCAGATCTCGCAACTCAATTTACAATTAGAGGGATACAAAGTTAGCTTTAGCTCTACTATAAAAGATCTGGGTGTCATATTAGACAGCAATCTAACTTTTAAAAACCATATATCCCATGTCACAAAAACTGCCTTCTTTCATCTGAGAAATATCGCTAAATTACGAAATATGCTATCCATCTCAGATGCAGAAAAGCTAGTCCATGCTTTTATGACTTTGAGACTGGATTACTGTAATGCTCTATTTGCTGGCTGCCCAGCATCCTCTATTAACAAACTTCAATTAGTACAAAATGCAGCAGCCAGAGTTCTGACCAGGTCTAGAAAATATGATCATATCACCCCAATTTTATCCTTCTTACACTGGCTGCCTGTTAAGTTTCGTATTGAATTTAAAATATTACTTCTCACCTATAAAGCTCTAAATAATCTAGCTCCTGTTTATCTAACCAACCTTCTGTCTCGCTACGAACCAACTCGCTCTTTAAGATCTCAAAATTCAGGGCTTCTGGTAGTACCTAGAATAGCAAAATCAAGTAAAGGAGGTCGAGCCTTCTCTTTCATGGCTCCTACACTCTGGAATAGCCTTCCTGGTAATGTCCGAGGCTCAGACACACTCTCCCAGTTCAAAACTAGATTAAAGACCTATCTGTTTAGTAAAGCATACACTCAATGCATCACCTAGCGGGTTCCACACTGGCTTCTACATCTTGCTTATATACACTATGAACAGCAGCTACGCTAATTATTCTCTTTATTCTCTATTTTCACCTGGGGATACTCATCCCGAGGTCCTCAGATTAGGCGGAGTCACTGATTGGATCCAAGACCAGCGACGTGATGATCCCAAGGATTCCATATCCGGGACCAGGCCATATCCTGAGCTGCTGCTGCGCTGATGGTCGTGGGGAGTGGAGAACATGAGTCTGATTCCAGCGACGCTCCAGGGACAGACGAGTCTTCATTGAGGCCATCTTCCAGCATAAACCACGGCGAATGAAGTTCTGCACAAGACTTTTGGCCAGCGGAGAAATTAAAATGGTCGTGCCCAACTGAGTCTGGTTCTCTCAAGGTTTTTTTTCTTCACTCCCATCAGGTGAAGTTTTTTTTCCCTCTCCGCTGTCGCCACTGCCTCGCATGGTTCAGGATTGGTAGAGCTACGCATCGATGAATTTGCTCTTCAGTGTTTGAACTCTCAGTAATGATTAAATCACACTGAACAGAGCTAAACTGAACTGAACTGAACTTAAACACTAAAACCTGAACCACACTGTTCCAGTTACTATGACCATTTATGTGAAGCTGCTTTGACACAATCTACATTGTAAAAGCGCTATACAAATAAAGCTGAATTGAATTGAATTGAATCTTGGTATTTTGTCTGTTTTCAAAAACATTGGGCTCTATTTTGACGGTCCATGCGCAGAGCGGTAAAACGCAGGGTGCAAACACTATCAGGGCGTGTCAGAATGCATTTTTGCTAATTTACGGACAGGAAAATCCGCTTTGCGCCGTGGCGCATGGTCTAAAAGGGTTGAGTTTATTTTCTTAATGAGTTAAAGGTGTGTTTTGAGAATAAACCAATCAGAGTCTCATCTCCCATTCCCTTTAAGAGTCAGCTGCATCGTGCCAAGAGCGCATTCGCTATTTACAGGACGCAAAGTAAGTCTAAGTGGAAAAACTGAGCATTTTACAAGCAAACAGTTAAAAGTTAACAATTTTTTTTAACAAAAAAAGTTAAACAGAGCATCTACTGCGTGAGAATGAGAGATAATGGATCAGTTTCTCATTTGCTCTTGGATAGGGAAACCTTTACGCACAGACATCAATTAGTCTATAAATAATTAATTGCGTTTGTTAAGTGCAAATATTTATTTCAAAACTATTTCTAAATTCAGTTCTAATTTCCAGCAAACGAATAAATGAACAATAATAATGAAGTGTGCTCAAAAACCTGAGTTGAATCCTAAAACACATGCTGTGCCCCATATGGTCTAAAACCTGACAGGTGGGCAAATCTAAGCTTGTTTTTAATAAAACAAATATAAATATGCATATAATAAATATTACTGATGATAATAATAACATTATACAAAAGCAAATTGTTATGAATGAACTAAAAAAGCCTCCCGAGATGAAGAAGACATAAAAGCAGTGATTTTTCATATTTATGTAGGCTAGAAAATACCTGTAGTATGTTTTGTAATATTTTAATCCTTTATATTTATATCCTATATCTATTCTTATTATATCCTATATATATATCCTGAATATTTAAATTTTTTTCATATGTAAAGATATTTGCCTATTGCTCTCTTGTGCGTATTAAGCAGTGTGTAAGCGAGGCGCAACTCTGCGCAGGAGTTTAGACCGGGTTTGTTTTGGTCTAACGAAAAATCTATTTTAGTTTCTCAAAATAGCAACGCACCAGCGGTCCGCCTCAGAACGCCTTCCTTTTTAGACCAGAACGCCTATGGGCGCACAAATGAGCGCTAATGCATTTGCTATTTAAACAGCGTAGCGCAACGCCTCAAAACGACTCTTGCGCCAAGCTGAAACTACCAAACAAGTATCGCGCCGCGCCTTGCGCCACACTGCGCCGGGTGTATGATAGAGCCCATTGAGTTAAGTGTTTTAGACTAATTTTTAGACTAATTTCAAGAGTTTACACTTAGCTTGACTATTTTAGCAAGTTTGGCATGCTGTCCCGGGAGAGAACCCTAAGCTCGAAGATAGATGAGCCAAAGGCTCCTGCCTGGGCAATAAACATTAGGAGGGTACGAGATCAGGTAGTTATCAATAACTTTCCAAGAATGGATTTTATGTAGTAGCAGGTGCTTGTGACTTTAACTTTTGTTGCATGTTTTTTGTGTGGGAGGAAACCAGAGTACCCAGGGAAAACCCACGCGAACACGGGGAGAACATGCAAACTCTGCACAGAGAGTGTCAACTGGCTCAGCTAGCATTTGAACCAACGACCCTGTTGCTGTGGGGCAACAGTGCTAGCCACTGAGCGACCGTGTCGCCCGAACTCAATAGTATCTGGATGCAGCCTTTATGATGCAAGCTGAGACTGCATCACTCAGCGATGCAATATCAGACACAATGCACTCGAATGGAGCTAGTGACGTCACTGTGACGGGTAGGGTTAGGGGTGGGGTTAGGTGAGCCCATTAAAAAAGCAATGGATGCAGCCCAGATTGCACTGCACTAGGTCTGCAGCCAGACCCTTCTCCCCGAACTTAGAATTGAGGAGGAGGGAGAAGAGATGGCGGGGGGTTTCCAAAGACGAAGATGAGGAATGAAGTTTAGGCTGGATATTTATATTAAACTTGGAATGATCCGATTGGCTAGTTAGTGATTAGTGCCGCATTGTTCGCACGTTGCTATTTTGAGGAACTGAAAACTGAAAGCTAGTATGAAGTCAAGCTGAGAGTGCGTTAGTTATGTGCCTATGCGTGTCTAAACGCTCACACATTGCTGAATACACACAGGACAAACAGCAATACACAAATATATTTACAGATGAAAACAAATAAAGGATTTAAATGTTACAAAAATTGTTATTTTCTACATAAATATAAACACCACTGCCTCCTTGCCTTCTTCACCTCGGGGGGCTTTTTTCAGTTTATTCATGACAATCTGCATCTGTATAATGTTATTATTATTAGCGGTATTATCTATTATATGCATATTTATATTTATTTTATAAAACAAGTTTAAATTTGTCCACCTGTGGGGTTTGGAGACGTCTGCATCACCATATAGGGCATAAGAACAGGATGTATGAATGAATATAACTCAGTTTTCTGACCACACTTCATTATTATTGTTCATTTATTCATTTTCTAGAAATTAGAACTGATTTTAGAAATAGTTTTGAAACAAATATTTTTGCTTAACACAGGAAATTAAATATGTTGGCTTTCAGAGTAAAGGAGTAAAGTAAAGAGGCTGATTGGAGGAGGCTCGTTCTTTATCCTCATGCTGCAGATACAGGTCTGTAGCCAGCCTATTGAATGGGGTGGTTCTTTTTTTCTCAAAAAGTGGAGCGGTTATTTTGCAGTTATTCTTCTCAATTTCTATTATGAGGTTCAAATGCTGCATTTTAGGGCATTTGGGTTCATTTGGTCCAGACCAGGGTCAACAAATGATACACCGTAGCATTTTCTGCCGTCTTTGCGCCCCTTTTCACACCACACTGATTGCTTTGGTCCAAACCAGTTGATAAGAACCAAAATGCAGTCACCTGACAAAACCCACATCACTCATTGGCCAGATGTTATTGACTGTGTTTCCTAAACTGCTTTTCGATTGGTCAGAATCTATGTGCGGGAAAATGCCAATGGAGCTCCTGCAAGTAAACAAACCGGCAAACACAAAATGTGGCTTTCTACAATGGAAGGACGACTGCGCTTGCTGATTGTATCCCTGCTTATAGTATACTGTATAGTTTGCATACATCACTTTAGACAAACTTTACATTTTGAGAATGAAGCGTGGCTGGAAAAAAAGTTTTAATGCATTGCAAACGGCGAAGGAGCATCGCAAGCCACATGGCGTGAATTAATTTAGCTAAATTGCGACGTGGACATCTTTCGGAAATATTACCAACGAACCATCAGCTAACCCCCCCCCCCCCCCAACTAGACGAATTACCAACCTACATCACACATGACGTCACACGGGTTCCTGGTTGCAAAAAGAAATGTGTTGCAATAGTAAACATGTCATGTTGTGTAGTAGGATGCCAAATTTGAAAAGCCAAAAATAGCAAACTTAACATTTACCGCACACCACAATGTTTAATGCCAACCACAGATGCCTTTGGCTAAAAGGGAGCTGAATGAAGTGACGACCTAATTAGAAATGCTTGACTCTGCAGTTCTCATGTTATATCAGGTAAGTTCACGCTATGCTGAATCATACACATTAACCATTTTTGATTGCAGCAATGATTTCAGCATAAACAGTTAAACATGGTGAATTAAACTGCAGACACTGAATGCTAAGAATGAAACGTTATTAAGGTAAAGTTGGTTTTATATTCACACATTCATTCAGTGACAACTTGTGACACTCATTATATTAGCCGCATTTCCACTATCGGGCCAGTGCGAGCCAGGGCTTTAATCGGGCCGGGTTGAAAAATGAGGCCGAAATCATGTCGCGTTTCCACTGTCGGGCTAGTAGCTCACAGCGCGTCACGCAAACACCGCCCACAGAACGTCCCCGAATCAAACGTCACACAACCCGCCCACTTCAGCGGGAATGAGGCAGTTAAAGCACACCATGGAATCATCACGAAACGAAATTATTAAAATGAAGACAACCGAAACAAACAAATGACCCGTTACTGTACAGCGGTACATGAAATGTCTACACGCACAGGCCTGTGTATTTCCATTCATTACATTTGTTTACTCGCCGACCGACTGTTGGCATTGTGCATCGACTGCTCTCGCCACTGACGGAGGGACCCAACACAGAGCGCACACATCCATAATATAAAGCCACAGAAATTCTCCTTTATAACTCGATATGGCATGTATTTTATAACATCCTCGTTTTGATAGACGTCGTGTTAAGTGTTTCAGCACAAGAGCGAGTAGCCTAATAAAATATAGCAATATTTGTTGCACTCAGCAGCTATTCAGTAAAGCTCTTCATTTAAAGTTTCATTCATAAATTTAACCACATCATATAAAAACATAAACAGTTGTTTGAGGATATAGAACACATTTTGTGTTTGGACTTTCCCCCGATGCGTTTAAAGCAGCGAGCGCTGCGCAGGACTGAGTGACAGAAAAAAAGGCTAGATTCTGCTTTCACTCACCCAAATAATGCTCTGTTTGCGCGATTTGATTAATATCATCGTGTCCAAATACTTTATAAATAATATTTCAAACCTTCTCCGGTGTTTATTGTTTTATCGAAAATCTTTTTTTTTCAGACAGGTCTTTGCAAAATGAAAGTTAGGCTATATGTGGCTTTAAAACGGTTTGATTTATGTATTGTATATAGGCTACCTACATTGTTATAGTTAGCTTTATATAGTTAGTTTATTTTATATTGGTTTATTTATTTAATGCGATTTTATATATATCCAATATTTGTAATTCTTTAAATTATACTTTAATATAGCTTAGGCTATTTTATCAAGATATGACACTATATTGTTTAAAGTCTACGAAAGTGGGCACGTAATTTGTTACGTTTTTTGTCTTTCTGTTGTATTTATATTGTGTATTATCTCCAAAATAAATAAAGCTGTGAAGGAGCGCTTTTGCCTGGTCTCACACACACATACTGGCATCTAAACGCGCACAAACACACCTTTTAAATTTGACAAAAACTCTCGAAAACCTTTACTGTCTGCTGTGCGTTTAATATGGTGTAAAGATTATTATGCGTTATTGAAACATAAAGGAGGACGCAGCAAAGAACGTCACTATAAACTACTTTATTATTTTATGCAGCAGCCTTACATTTAAAAAGGAAACATAAGGGTGATCATACGCAAAAAGACCCCAGACTATAAGGCCAGATGTTTTCTTTCCCTTATTTCTTTATTTGTTTGGCGCATGTACTCATGTGCGATCAGAAAACTGCCCGCCTCTCCTTTCACTCCGCCCCGAAGCCCCAGCTGGCCCTCCTTGGCCCAAGGTATTCGGCGGGCCGAAAAAGGCCGCCCGCTAGGCCCTAAGAAAGCCCCGCTTTGGCCCGATTAGGCTCCAGAAGTGACAGTGGAAACGCCACTGACCTTGGCTCGCCCTGGCTCGCTCGCTTTAGGCGCGATAGTGGAAACACGGCTATTGATTACCACAGCACTTTGAATATTCGGTCTGAAATAACCTGCAAGTGTGACTTGAAAACAACATTAACACAGTTTATTTGACTGTGAACATGTTATACTTTGATAGTCATTGGCTGCTAATATGACTTCACTATTTAGAGTTAGCAATACTTTTATATCATTATATAAGGAGAAAGTCTGAATGTGCAAATATAAAACCAACTTTACCTCTATGTGTAAGTTCACATACCCTGCTGTAAGTTCAGGTGTAGTTCGCTGTCAGAATGCAGTTGTTTTGCTTGTTGGTGATTACCCAGGCCTTGTATAACGTTAGCTCCGTCTTTTTCCTTGTCTTTGGCTAGGCAGAACCTCGGTTTTTAGCACTACATAGTTTTGAATCTGGTAATCATGGATCATTATTTCTTGCACACGACCACACATCTTGTTAAAACACTTGGAACTTCAATGAGATTGTATATTTGGGGCTGTATGCTTGGCCATTTCATCTTATCCAATATTCATTGGGAGGGTGCTATCGCAGATGGACCTGTTAGACGAACTTTAACATTAAGTTTGCCGAATCGCTTATCACTATAATTGCTGAAAGCATTATGTAAATAATATATATAATATGTAAATCAATACAACTTTTTTTTGAGACAACAACAAACTCTGTACATCGGATGTACATCATCAGATGTTATTCCCTCACTGTAAATGCTAGCGCTCCCGTTTTTTTCTGCCATCTCCCTGCGTGCGCATACTGAATGTTGACAAACATGGTAATTCATTCCATGGTAAATACATTTTAATTCGTAACATTAAAAAGAAAGAAAAAAAATCTTTTGGGAGGGTTACACACTAAAAAAATAATTAAGATAAAATATAAATAAAAGTACATTTTTAAGATGCTCAGCCATAATTTTGTATACTTCCTCAAAAGTCTTATTTTCCTTGGATATTACTTTTAAAGACTCTAAATACGTTTTAAATTCATTTTCAAAGCAATTAATCAATGGTTTACTGTTATTTCATTTACTTTGGTGGATATAATATTTACTCTTATCTTTTAAATGGGTAAAAGTGTAACTGTCAACATGGTGAATAAAGCCCCGCCTACTAGTACAAGAGCCAATCATCGATCGTTAAATGGTAAAAAAAAAAAAAGAGGCCGCCTTCTAGTATAGGAGCCAATCATCGATCGCTATAAACGGATGACACTCTTGGACCAGACGTGAGTTTGTTGTTGTGAGATGTTGTGTGATTTGGATGTTTAGAAATGTAACTAAAGACATAGTCGTTGCTTAATTGTATTGCTGATTCCTAATATGAAATTCATTCGTAAGCTTGGCTAGCAATTTTGGAGAAATTGATGTTTCTCCAATGACCGAGCATACTGCAGAAAGCTCAGAGGCAGTCAAATAAAAGTCTCAGTAACTTCCGGTTAACGCGGACTTTTTTAAAT
Organism: Danio rerio; assembly: GCF_049306965.1. Taxonomy (NCBI): domain Eukaryota; kingdom Metazoa; phylum Chordata; class Actinopteri; order Cypriniformes; family Danionidae; genus Danio; species Danio rerio. Next base: position 4,222,573 of record NC_133183.1, on the reverse strand, counting down.
TGCAGCAGTCAAATGCTGAATTCTGATTTATTCCGAGCTCTTTAGCTGACTCTCGGTCTGTGTAATGAAGAGTCGTGAGGCGACAGACAGGCCCTTCCCGCTGCTGTAGTGCTAATACGCTAATCTGCAGCCATTAGGGAGCAGCAGGTCCGCACAGGTGGACGGACAGACGCATCAATGCAGTAATGAGCAAAAAACCAAACAGCCTCTTTACCTGCAGCGTCCAGGTGGCAGCGAACCTGTTTACAAGCTGGAATCACCAACTGGAAAATGAAATCAAGTAGGTTTTTAATTGAGTGGTGCATTTCATTTAGTGCTCTGTAAAATAAAAGGGGAAATTAAAGTCAGCATTAATTTAAAACTTACCATGTTTATTTTGCTAGCTCGGGCAGTTATTCTGAAGGCGAATATTTAATTTGTGCGTATTAATCCACTTAAATTATTAGTTTGTTTTGGTAATCTTCAATGAAAGTGTGGCAATTTGTTTCCGCTGTTACAGTTTAGGCCTAACTGGTGACCATGTTAACTAGTGTCCCTTTCCAGATGTATTCACATTTGCAGATTCAACACTTTTCCACAGCAATAAAACATGCCCACAGCGAATAAAGATTCTTATTACTTGGTGTCAGTGTCATCCCTACTAAAAAACAGCTTAAACCAGCCTTGGCTGGCCATTTCCAGCCTGGTCTTAGCTGGACCAGTCTGGTCAAGCTGGATTTAGCTGGTCATTTTCCAGGCTGACCAGCTAAGACAGGCTGGAAACCAGCCTGGAAGTGGCCAAAACCCCTCTAAAACCAGGCTTGTCAACCAGCTAAAACCAGCCAACCAGCCTTTCAATTACTGAGGGTTTGCCAAGACGTTTGCCTTTCGTATCTAGTTTTGAATCCCCTAGACATATTTTTGCTTTTCTAACCAATCCGTCGGTACTAACAGTAACCTCCTTTACTCTACCCAATCTCCACTGATTTGCACACACGTTGCACCTTTTGTAAAGCTGCGTTGGATTGATATTTATTGTGAAAAGCACAATGCAAATAAACATGAAAAGTATTGAAACCTACCTGCATTTTCAGATTGAGTCATGTATATCCAATTACAATAATATATTAGAATAGGAGAGTATTTCCGATACTAGTATCAGAACAAATCTAGCACACACTCGCACAGTAAATTGTGATGTGGATATCTGTGTTTGGAGGTCATGCTCCAGAATGATGCATGAGAGATGATGTGATGCCGTGTCCCATCATGCTCTCTGTCTGTACCGCCCAATTCTGTTCAGCAGCTCACATCAGATCAAAACGCCTCTGAGTTTTAACACTGATTGCAAGCACTAAGAATGATGCTCTTTTTGTATTATTCCGGTCTTGTTTCTTTAAATAGTTAAGGGAGGGCTGCATAATATGTCGTTTCAGCATTGAAATCTATGTGAAAATTATTAACAGCGCAGGACGTCTGGCAGTTTCAAGTAGGCCTGTCACAATAATCAACATGTGGACTTATCACACAACACATGGACATGACCTCAATCATTTTTGGTGATGCAATATACATATCGCCCGTACACAAAAACAATTTTAGCTACACTATAGCTGATTGTGCAACATCTCTGTCTCTATTGAAGGCATCAATATGGTTAAAACACTGTAGCAGGGCTCGACAATAAGGACTGCCTGATGGCCCGGGGCCAGCGTGCGAGACACTCAGGCCAGTGTACAGATTGTTACTGGCCCGATCGGGCCAGCGCTGCCTTAATTGTCACAAGTTTGGCTGCGACTGTCTATTGCGTGCAAATACAATCAAATGTGCTTTCAGACATAGACGTTTGTTTCGGAATCTGTCTCGTTTCCCCCGTTAGCGCAGTTTGTTTTTGGCATATGTGAATCCAGCAATCGCGCTCGCATGCGCCAAATCAATCAGTCCGAGATCGCCTGAATGAGATGGTCTCTGCTCTATTGAGCGGATCGATTGTAGTGGGAAAACAAAACAATGCAGCGAACTAACGACGCAGGATATGGTAATAAAAGCAGTAATGTCTGGAATAATAATTTTATTTGAAACTACATACAATAAGTATTAATAAATATTTAACAATTTAACTTTTTTATTTTTTTTACATTTAATAAATGTAGCCTTGAACTGAATAATTTTCCTTTAAAAACATTAAAAAAAATTAATAAAACTTGTGACCGGTACTGTATATGTGTGTGTATATGTATATATATATATATATATATATATATATATATATATATATATATATATATATGTATATGTGTGTGTGTGTGTGTATATATATATATATATATATATATATATATACATATATATATATATATATATATATATATATATATATATATATATATATATATATATATATATATATATATATTATTATACACACTCGCACTCACACACACACACACACACACTATCAAATAGCTATTAACTTCTTTTTTTTTTTTTGGTGGGCCAGTGAAAATTTTGGCATGGCAAGTAAAAATCGGAACTACTGGCCAGTAGAAAAAATCCTTAGCGTTGAACCCTGTGTAGTATTATAAACTACTATAGTATATTTTCATGTTAGACAACTGAAAATAGATCTGGGAGCAGATATTGCAGCCGCTGTTACTTTTTTTGTTAACAGTTATTGTTAGTTATTTAATTAGGACATGCATTTTCACATTCACGTTAAAATGACTCAAATTAATTATCCTCTAAAATAAAATTTGTGCTCTCTGGAAGATATGTGCTCTCTGCATTGTGATAATATTGTCATTCTGGCATTGTATAATGAGTGTCATAAAATTAATAATATTGTTTATCGCAATATATTTTGGTGCAATATATTGTACAACAAAAAATAAATATCATAACCAGGCTACCTTTAGATGAATTTTTAACAGTCTAATTGTTTATTTATAATGAAGACTATTCACCTTATTCTCTGCTGATGAGCGGATGCTGCCATCTGAATCTTTTTGGCTTGAGACTTCTGGTCTCATTCACTTCCATTCATTTTTTAAAAACTGCTCATTACGCTGCTTGATGTTGCAAACTGATATTTCCTTGTAATATTATTCTACTTGGTCTGTGTAGTCATGCAAACATTTGTTTTTAGAGCAAGTAGTTTGACCGTTTTTTGCCGTTTATTATTTCTAATAATTTCTCCCATAGGCGACTGAATCAGAAGTTCTAAGACAATCGCGAAAACAGGCGCACTTCCACATTTTAGAATAAGGTCAATAGAGTGTTATTTTACTCTTGATTATTTAATATTTCTTCCTCAATACTGTTAGACTCCTCCGAAAAGCTATAAGGTGTTTTTTATTTGATGTATTATCTTTGTTCTGTTGTTTTCATCTGTTGTTTAGTTTAGTTTGTGTATGCATATTCTGCATAGTTTTATGCAGATGCTCTCCCTTGAAAAGTCATCGCAATCAATGTAAAATGATGAATTCTTTTCAAATAGTCAACTTGTGAATTTATATTCATATCAAGGCCTGTCACAATATGTATTTTCTGTATATAAAAATACACAAAATATATTGATGTAATAAATTGATGTATTGCACCAAAATATATTGCAATAAATTATATTATTGTCATTTTAAGACCATTTTATGCTGCTTATTTAATGCCAGAATGACCATATAATGTCATCATAATGCAAGCACACTCTTCTAAAGAACACATCATAGTTTTATTCTTAAAGGGCCACGAAACCCCTCTGTATCAGCAGGGTGTTTTCACACCTCTTTGGAAAAAGTCAGGAAAGTGGGCGTACCCAGGTCTGTTTAGTGTTGGAGGAGGGAAAGTGCATAAAAATGGGAGTTTCTATTTGAGCACGCGCTGATTTTCACAAAGGCAAAACATACACACAGACGCAGGGAAGAAAGACAGTGACTGTGTTTAAATGGACATCAGTAATTAAATTATTTGACGAATTATTAATTTGTGGACTTTAACTGCGGCTCATGACAAGCAAGATATTTGATTTGAGGAACTGCTGTAAGCTTGTATTTTTAATGCAATGTTTGATACCGCACGGCGAATGAGAGAAAAAAAAAACCCTCTGCATTTCTTAGAAACTTGGATGCACTCGGCAGGTAGCGTCAGAAAGCCGTGTGTGTTATTCCTGTCACAAAATGTGGCGAATATCTTGCACAACAGTAATAGTTTGATTTGTTTACACTCGGAGAGCAGCATTTACAACGGATCTTTCAGTCTATAATATTTTACTGATATTAACGTACGGTAAACTTTAGTAACTTAGAAATCATTTGACTAAGGTCTGTATTTAAACACTGAAAGAGTACTGCTGATGAACTAACTTTTCCATCTCAATAAACAAACAAAGGGCACTGGGGTCCGTTCTTCGTACCTTGCTTAAATAATCTAAGATGATTTGATAGATCCTAGATCTTTTAATCTTGATAACTGACCTCTGGCTAATTTGGTTCTTCAAACAAGTTCATAAATCAGGTAAAAATGTCTGGATGAACTGATCTGAGATCACGGCGTGTGTTGTGAAGGACAGCTCTATCAATCCTCAATCATTATAAGCAATGCAACGATTGGCTGATGGCACAGCAGCGTAATGACATCATCTAATTAATATTTAATTATATGTGAGCAAAAATACATAAAATTCTTAGTAAACGATTTGTTAAATATGATACGCTATAACTATTCACATTTGTTGTTGAGGCTTTACAAGAGTATTTACTTCATTTTACATTTTGAGCGGATTAATCAGCGTAACAACTGGCCTTTTTAACCAATTCTGCATCAAAAAACAATTTTGATATTGGTGAAGGTGTCTGAATCTTTTGGGAAGTATAAATCACTGGCATATTATCCGTCTAAACATGAATGACTGAATAAATTATTATTCCTTAAAAAAAATAAATAAATAAACCGCATGCATGCATGTTGTCAATTCTCAGACAAATTTTTACCACTAAAGCTGAATCGGTACCTTAAAATAGCACGTGTTTGTATCTGAAAAGTCCATACTGATGTTCTCCTTGTACCCCTTGGGGAGAGAACACCCCCGTGACAGTTTTTGTGCTTTTATTTTGAAGTGCAGACTGCATAAGTTTTATTTACATATCTTTTAAATCTATATTTAACTTATATTTATATTTAACTTATTACCTTTGCTTGACATGATCCGTCTAATCCTGTTTATATGAAATAAGCCTGCTCCTGCGCAGGTTTGAGCTACCAGACCTGTTGCTATGAAAACAACTCTCAGAAGAGTTTTGAAGAACAAAACGATCCTGGATCGTGTCAAATCGTCAATAACCAAATCCAGCTAATTGAGTAATCCACGTACGAAGAACAAAGCCCTGATCACTTACTTACCAAATCTGTAGAGACAGGACAATCAACACCAACTGCAGCTGCGTCTTGTTTAAACGGAGACAAGTGGCAAATCGTTGATTTCAGCATTTCCAGATGAGAAAAGCTCTCGGGTAAACAATGTTCCTTAGACACGTATTTTTGTCGAGCGTCGTATGCACTAATCCACACATGAGTTCAGCTGCACTCTCATAGCGGGAAAATGAAAACAAAACCTTCGATGCAGCAAATAATAAAAGCAACACTGACGACCCGTATCTCCAAGCAATTCTCCTCCCACTTGTTGTGGCAACACAACGTGGCGTCTCTCTGCCGTCTGAATACTGTAACAGGTAAAAACAGTCTTGGAAGCTATATAAAATATAATATAATATAATATAAAATATCGTAAATAAATAATAATAAATGTTAACACAGAAGTGTAAGGTAAAAAGGTAAGAGGCTGCGATATCTGCAAGATCTATTTTCAGTTGTTTGACACCCACATGAAAATAAACTAGTAATTTATAGTAAATACTGTTAGGGCTGCACAATATTGGAAGAAACGAATATTCAGATTTTTTATTATTCTGCGATACATATTGCTAAATAAATACAGTTTTGCAAGATAGTTGAATACCACTATGTGGAGTTGCCACTGCGGAATGAACCGCCAACTTGTGTTTTACACAGCGGATGCCCTTCCAGCTGCAACCCATCTCTGGGAAACATCCATACACACTCATTCACACACATACACTAAGGACAATTTAGCTTACCCAATTCACCTGTACCGCATGTTACCCGAAGGAAACCCACGCGAATGCTGGGAGAACATGCAAACTCCACACAGAAATGCCAACTGACCCAGCTGAGGCTCAAACCAGCGATCTTCTTGCTGTGAGGCGACAGCACTACCTACTGCGCCACCACATCGCCCTATTTATTTTGCTTCAGCAAAATATATCACATCCATGTGTTGTGCAATAAGTCCATATATTAATTATTGTGACAGGCCTTTAAATATCACAATATATAAAAAACAAAATATCTCCATGTCCGTTTTTCCAATACCGTGCAGCCCTAAATGTACAGTAGTTTTCCTTTTTGTGTGTGTTTTCCCTTGTCTGGCTTGTTAAGATACAATCAGTAGACATGCAAATCCTGACATAAACGCCACCTATTACCATAACATGTCGCGGATATCCAAATATGCATTTTAAATAGATCAAATTAATATGTCCTTGCTGTCATACATGTATACACCCTCAATAGTCTACCATAAAAGAGGCACGCGACCCTCATTTGAATTCAACAAATGTATACGTCTGTGAAATCCAGACATGCAGGTCTTATTTGATTGGCTGTTTTTGGTAATTAATGCATATATGCCATCACAGAAGTGTATTGTGAGTGTGTGTGAGCTCCTCTGTGTGTGTGTGTTTGTGCCCGTAGGCCGTGTCCCGCTGTCCTGTATATCCGATCGGCCTGTTTGGTCACGGATGAATGACCAGCCCTGCTTTTCTCTGCTTGCCGGTTGTTTTTGATGCCCTCGGGGAAAATAAAACACAGCACTGGGCCGATATAAACCCAAGAGGACAGCGGAAAATACTGCCGTTTTACCAGGACTTACTGGAGGTCAGCAATGCCAGTTAGATGATTAATCATGATAAATATTTGGTCACGCTTTCATTGAATGTGTACTAACATGAGCTAGTAATGAACATTATTTATACAGTATTAGCAGTTTAGCATTTGATAATGCATTATTAAAATCCAAAGTTGTGCTTGTGTTAGCATTAGTTAATGAGTTAAACAGATCTAATAGTGATTGTTCTTATTAATAACATTAACAGATTAATAAGCTACTATAACTTTAATAAATGTATTAATATTTGTGCATGTTAGTACTGCAATGATGTATGAAAGTCTATTGTGAAGCATCACCAATTTTCTTTGTCAAATAACAGTAATAATAACGATCATAATAAGAAATATATAGACCATTTTAAGGGATGTAAACAATTTCCATAGCTTGTAAGAATCCAGAAAGCTCTACATATATATATATATATATATATATATATATATATATATATATATATATATATATATATATATATATATATAATGAGAGCTATGTTAATGTTAGTTATCACTGAATCACATCTTGTTACAGTTCTGAAATAGCTTGACGACAAGCAGGAACTGTTCATAGAACACTGATATCGCCATATTGAAATGGTCTATGGCGACGCAGTGGCGCAGTAGGTAGTGCTGCCGCCTCAGCAAGAAGGTCGCTGGTTCAAACCTCGGCTCAGATGGCATTTCTGTGTGGAGTTTGCATGTTCTCCCTGCGTTCTCGTGGGTTTCCTCTGGGTGCTCCGGTTTCCCCACAGTCCAAAGAGTGGTACATGTGAATTGGGTAGGCTAAATTGTTCTTAGTGTATGAGTGTGTGTGAATGTTTCCTAGAGATGTGTTGCGGCTGAAAGGGCATCCGCTGTGTAAAAATGTGCTGGATAAGTTGGCGCTTCATTCTGCTGTGGTGACCTCGGATTAATAAAGGGACTAAGCCGACAAAAAAATGAATGAATGAATGAATGAATGAATGAAATGGTCTATATTAGCCTAAAACCTAGCTTTAGTGAGCTGGGGAAGTCGTATTGATAGATTTCAATACTTTTTTTATGGGCACTCAAAGCGCTTTACAAATAGGGGGAATTTCCTCATCAACCACCAGTGTGCAGCATCCACCTGGATGACACGACGCCACACCAGCTGATTGGTGGAGAGGAGACCGACTGATGAAGCAAATTATGATATGGGGATGGTTAGGAGGCCATGATGGACAGAGGCCAGTGGGCAGATTTGGCCAGGATGCCAGGGTTAAACCCCTACTGTTTTTCTAAGTACATTCTGGGATTTTTAAAGACCACAGAGAGTCAGGACCTCGGTTTAATGTCTCATCCGAAAGAGTACAATAACTAACATTACAAAAAAAGTTGACCAACCCCACCTACCCCCCCCCCCCCCACCCCCACCAACATACTTATCATATCGAGTTTTATTTTTTACTTGTAGCTCATGGACCTACAAAATAAAAATAACCTGAAAACAAGTTATTAAAATAGGTTTAATAAATAAATAAAATTAAAGGCCTAGTAACCTAATAGTTTATGATGCCGTTTTTACAAATGCCAACCAGGGGTCTTTTCTTCGTACCTCGCTTAAATGATCTAAGATAATTTGGCAGATTCTGGATCTTTTAATCTTGATAACTGATCTCTCGCTAATTTGGTTCTTCAAACAAGTTCGTGAATCAGATTAAAATGTCTGGATGAACTGTTCTGAGATCACTGCGTGTGTTGTGAAGAACAGATCTATCGATCCTCGAAATCATGATCAGCAAGTCAGTTTGCTGACGGCCCAGCAACGTAATGACATCATCTGATTAATATTTATTTATCCATGTGAGCGAAATTACATAAAATTAATTGGAAACATTTTTTTTAAATATTACACGCAATAACTTTACACCTTGTTGTGTGCTGCATATTGGCCCTTTCATGTGTCAAAAGCAGTTTATTTAGTTTTACAGTTAGAGCGGAATTTCCTTATTATAGTAGTATTATTGTAGCTGTTTTTTAATCGGTGTAAAGAATAACTGGATACAAAAGCATTTTGATATTGGTAAAGGTGTGTGCAACATTTATGAAGCATCAAATCACTGTCATATTAACTGTCAGAACATGTTTATGACTCCATAAATGTATTATTGCTTTTAAAAAAGTCACATATTGTGCATTTCTATTATACACAAATTGTACTAAAGCCATCTAAAAAGTTCATATCAATAAGTTATCTTTTTGCACCACCAGGTGGCAGTCTTTGTACTTACATTTCGGGGGTGCAGATTGCATAAGTTTCTTAATATATAATTTTATTTGTTTTATTAGTAACTATAATTTTATATAGTTTTAAAAAATTTAGTATTTTGCCGAGTGTATATAACTACTACTGTAAGAAAATATCAGAATTCGGTACACTTTCTGTATTATCTTTGCTTGAACTGAGCCGATCTAATCCTGTTTATATGAATTAAACCAGCTTCCGACCAGGTTTGAGCTACCAGAACTGTTGCTATGACAACAAGTCTTAGATGAGTTTTAAAGAACGAAACGATCCTGGATCATGTCAAATCGTCAATATCCAAATTCAGCTAACTGAGTAATCCACGTACGAAGAACTGACTCCATACATCACAGATAGATAAATATCACAGAAAAAAATTCAGTTATGATAGCCTAAGATAAATCTCTATTTCTTACTTTTAAAATGATGAAAAAGTTATTGCCTATTAAGTTGCGTGTTATCCCAAAAATTTACATTTTCACGGTAATAACTGTGAATTTCGGTATCCTTTTTTAGGTATTTTTCTGGCTACACTAATGCCTTAATGTAAATAAATCAGTTTTTAAATGACATTAGATTGTAACATTAAGCTTTTTCCTAACAATGATGTTGGTTGCGTAATGAAGCCTGATGATGACTCGGTTATGCTGATTTTATTATTTACCGGTTATACGAATAGTCTGCCCGTGGGTTAGCCTGCATGTGTGGGCATAGTTTTATATGCAGTTATAACATCCTGGCGCCGGGCATGTTTGCTTTCCGCTACTTTCATACATCCATGGCGGGGCGCCACGACAAAATTCATCCCGCCACGACTACATTCCAGCTTCTGATTCTAAACATTTGATTTTTTTAATAGTGGGTGATAATCGCACCGAAACGTATCAAAGGGTAAGTGAATTATAATGCTGCGTTCACACCAGATGCGGAACGTGCGTCAAGCGCAAGTGATTTACATGTTAAGTCAATGCAAACGCGCGAATAGACATCCTGCGGCGCGAAACGCGCGAATGGCGCGGCGCGAATTACGCAAATTGCATGAATGGCGCAGGGCAAATTGAGCATTTTACGCGTTTGACGTGCTTAACGAGCGTTTCGCAAGAATCTCGAATTCGAAAATCTGAACTTCCGCGTTCGGGGTTTGACGCGCGTATGAAGGGAGTAAACTCAAATGTTCACGCGGCTATTTACGTGCTAATAGCGCGATTTATCCACGCGTTCTGCGTCTGGTGTGAACACAGCATAACAGCGCAAACTTTTCTGTAACCGTAGTAGGTGCTGTGCGTCATTTGTTTAACCCTTTAAGGTGACGTGCATACTGACTGACTGACTGACAGATGCATGATGCGTGAGGCCAGCAAACACGACGTATAGCCGTTTCACTTTACTTCAGGATGCATTAATGCTACTCTTTAGGTCTATTAGAGACATTTATAAACATTCCTAGCAAATCCAATAAATTCTCCAGACATAATTACATAAACGCACTAAATCTCTCACAGCAGCGTTTGTTTGAGATCGCACAAGATCTGCGCGCTCTTGAAGCGGCTTATATTTAAGGTGCCATGCAAGAAGTTTTGTGCACGAGCAGAGGAAATCGGCGCGCAAGCAGAGATTCACAGGCTCCTACATGTAGGTTAATACATAAATGCGATCTCGACATCGAATACTGCGCTCACGACATTTGTCATTGAAATAACGCCACAGGTAGTTGGTAGATCTGTGGGAAAAAAAGGACTGCCGCCACAGCTGGAAAAAATCCTAGAGGAAACACTGACATATAATGTAAAATGCATATTTAAACACAGAAATACAGTGCAATTTTGCTTATTACATTTTCAAAATTCTTTCTGCAACTCGTGTATGCAATCAGTGAGTTATTGATGAATGTGAACCTGAGGTATTGAGAGCGCAGTTTGTCCTTCAGCCCGATCGTCCTCCTGCGACCCCCAGCTCATGGATCACTCTCTCCGCACCCCTATTAATTGGCTGTCAAAAAATGTGCCGAATTAACGGATTAACGAGGCCGGTTTGTGAACGCTGAAGTTCTAGATGGAGATGAGGTAAAACCCCTCCCCCCCTCCCCTGCCCGCCGCCTGCCCGTCCAGCCCACAGCATCACCCCTCCTGCGCCTCCTCGTGCAGGATCGCCACAAATCTGGATCCAGGACATTTGAGGGGATTGTGTTTCATTAGTTTGATTTGAGCGGACAGCGCTAAGCTGCTGTGGGGCTCTGCGCTGACAGCTAATTACAGGAATCTGCCTCGTCTACTGATAGAGAACAATGGGCTGAGATGAGCCTCCTTCGCCAGGGGGGGACCACTGCATGGATCTTTATACGTTTAATCTACATCTGAATACGTGAAACGCACACGCTAACACGCTAACAGATCTGTTTGTGAAGGAAATAGGGGGCGTTTTTATGTGTGTGCACGTCAATTACGCAGCTGTATATGTTTAAGAGATGACAGACTTTCAAAAAAAAAAAAAAAGCAGGACGTCTCCATTTACTTTAATGCTAAATCCACAGACCAAGCAGGCAGTCAAAGTTTAGTGATGCCCGATTTGATGCCAGTGCATACACGTTTAAAAGAGCGTCCGCCGTCCACAGCGAGGGTTACGGAGAAACGCAGTCCTGTCATGCACGCAAGATCTCGTGCCCGTAACCTGAAGATATTCCCCTTGAGCAGCTCTGTCCCTCGTCTTCAGATAATCAACATTAAAACATGCCGCTCCATTCATGTGAACGCTTTCCCCCTTAAAAGAAAATTAAATAGATTAGCGCAAACGTCAGTAAATCAAACGACACATTACGCTCGCTACATTTGAAGCGGCCAGCGCGCGCATGTCAAAACAATCCAATTAGCTGTGTTTCGGGCCCTGACATATTCTTTTGTTGTGTTTCCCTTTTTCGTTTTTTTTTTTCGATGTAGAAAAAAAAAGCTCACAACATTTCAAACTAAACTTGCTCTGTGAAATATTTGCTTGGCGATTGCACCACAGCGCTGCGCTGTCACACGGCATGCAACCATGTTAATTCTACAAGCTGTCCCAAACTCCTACATTTCTGACACACTTTTGCCAAGTTTTTTTTTTTTTTCCGTCTCCGTCTCCAGGTGTACACTGAGAGGCTGACGTCTGAGCTGCCATCTTCCCTCCTGACATGCTGTCAGTGAATGGCGAAAAACTCCCTGAGATGGAGACGTTTCAACATTTCTTCGTAAAGCTCAGGTCAGTCTCTCCTCCTCCTGCTTTTTTTTACGGTTTCATCATCAACTCGTGGTGATTGAAAAGCCTCTCGGCCCCCTCTCACCGTCGTTAATGTCACTCTGTGTCAGGGTGACTAAGCCGCTGCCACTGTGCTGACCCGTTTGGTCTGAGCAAAGGGTCTGCTAGTCTGTCGGCCACGGGGTCAGCGGTGCCACGCCGATGCCTCTGACTGACAGCTCGTGCGGGGGGATTGTTAGTGAGATTTTCCTGCATGGAGATGCCCTGTCATGGACGCCACAGCTCTGCCAGTGTCAGCCGGCCCTGCGGCGCCTTCGTTGGGACACTGGCTGACAGGTAAGCATACAGTGGCTCCTTGGCCTCCTAATTGCAGCCCCTGGTCCTCCATCCTGCGGAGCGATCGGGTGGCGGAGGCCGACTCGTGCCCGGCTGCCCTTGCCTGTACTGGGGATCAGTAAGGTGACCGTTGCACCTCCCCGGAGCCAAGTCTGGACGTGCAATCATAATATGACATGAGGACCAGACACAAACATGGCAGGTGAATTTGATGGGCAAACGAGAACTCGGACACACATAAGCACATGAGTTTTGTGCACTTTGGCAGCTTGCTTTTGACACGCATGTCTAAAGTCGAAACACATTTGACTTGTCTTGAAGTTAAAAGCTGCAGTGTGTTAATGAGTTATGCAAAGTGCGTTTCATTTGCATGCATGTATGGAGACTACATGTGAACATGTGGCAAATTGAATGCATGGAGAATAAAACGTTTGCTTTGTTTGAGGCTGAAAAAATGTACAGTAAACACAGAAAAGTGTGCATATTTTAATGCACTGGACTTACACAAAGTATGCATGTATAGAAAATGTGCATATGCAAAAACAAACCTTTCCATGCATGCATATAAATCTAATATGGGTCTATTAACAGTTTGTAAGATGAAAATCCACATCGAAAAACAAGCCGTTTTTTGATTTTCGTTTTAAAATTAGATAATGAAAATTGTAGCAATGCGTTTTTTTATTTTCTTTCCAATTTTAAAATGATATTCAAAAAAGAAAAAAGCTAGTTTTTCTTTTACAAGGTTAAAAACGGAAAAGCAAAATTCAAAAATAATTTTCATTTTTTATTTTAAATAAGAAAACACAAAATCACCAGAAAACAAAAACCAATTAAGGCTTGCTTTTTATATTACAAAAACAGGCCGACTCCGTCACAGTGACGCAATGCTGACCTGCTAGTCTACTATAGGCTATTATTTTATCCCACTTAATATTATAAAAGGTATTTTCTTTTGAAAACAGGATTTTGTTAATACATATCTTCCTCATTAAAGCTGGTTATATGGAACAACATAATTGACGGCATATGCTTAATTGCATTGCTGAACAGTTTTCTGAAAAAATTGTTATTGTTAAAATCACTTCTACTTCAGGAGTGACAGTAACATTGGACATTTGTTTGGAATCATTGCTCATCTCTCCGTGTTTTGTGTGTATGTATGTGTGTGTATATATTTGTGTATCTGTTTGGTGCTGTCTATGTTTGTGTTTGTGCGTGAATGAGAGCGTGATGCTGTGTGTTTATACAGAGAGCAAAATATAAATATACACAAAATATAACAGTGTCTATGGAAAACATCGTCAATGCACCAAGATTTCAAATTGAACCGAATCGATGGCATGATAATCGCAACTGAACCGTGAGACCAGTGTAGGTTCACACCTCTAACTTTTTCCAACTCAAAATCTTTTTCCAATTCAAATCACCTTAATTTGTAAAGCGCTTTTACAATGTAGATTGTGTCAAAGCAACTTCACATAAATGGTCAAATAATTCAATTCAATTCAGCTTTATTTGTATAGCGCTTTTACAATGTAGATTGTGTCAAAGCAGCTTCACATAAATGGTCATAGTAACGGGAACAGTGTGGTTCAGGTTTTAGTGTTTAAGTTCAGTTCAGTTTAGCTCAGTTCAGTGTGATTTAATCATTACTGAGAGTTCAAACACTGAAGAGCAAATTCATCGATGCGTAGCTCTACCAATCCTGAACCATGCGAGGCAGTGGCGACAGCGGAGAGGGAAAAAAAACTTCACCTGATGGGAGTGAAGAAAAAAAACCTTGAGAGAACCAGACTCAGTTGGGCACGACCATTTTAATTTCTCCGCTGGCCAAAAGTCTTGTGCAGAACTTCATTCGCCGTGGTTTATGCTGGAAGATGGCCTCAATGAAGACTCGTCTGTCCCTGGAGCGTCGCTGGAATCAGACACATGTTCTCCACTCCCCACGACCATCAGCGCAGCAGCAGCTCAGGATATGGCCTGGTCCCGGATATGGAATCACCATAAATAATATGTAAATGGGAACAGGGTAGTTCAGTTTTTTTAGTGTTTAAGTTCAGTTCAGTTTAGCTCAGTTCAGTGTGGTTTAAAATCATCACTGAGAGTTCAAACACTGAAGAGCAAATTCATCGATGCGCAGCTCTACCGATCCTGAACCATGCAAGCTAGAGGCGACAGCGGAGAGGGGAAAAAACTTCACCGATGGGCGAGTAAAGAAAAAAAACCGTGAGAGAACCAGACTCAGTTAGGCATGACCATTCTGATTTCTCCGCTGGCCAAACGTCTTGTGCAGAGCTGCAGTCTCAGCAGCGGAGCCTGGAAGCTGGCCTCAGCGAAGACTCGTCTGTCCCTGGAGCGTCACTGGAATCAGTCTCATGTTCTTCACTCCTTCATGACCAACAGCGCAGCAGCTGCTCAGGATACGGCCTGGTCCACGATATGAAAACCTTGGGATCATCTTGTCGCTGGTCTTAGATCCAATCAGTGACTCCGCATAGTCTGAGGACCTCGGGATGAGTATCCCCAGGTGGAAATGGAGAAAAAAGAATAATTAGCGTAGCTGCTGTTCATAGTGTATATAAACAAGATGCAGAAGCCTGTGTGGAAACCCACTAAGTGTATGCTTTACTAAACAGAAAGGTCTTTAATCTAGTTTTGAACTGCGAGAGTGTGTCTGAGCCTCGGACATTATCAGGAAGGCTATTCCAGAGTTTAGGAGCCATAAATGAGAAGGCTCGACCTCCTTTACTCGACTTTGCTATTCTAGGTACTACCAGAAGCCCTGAGTTTTGAGATCGTAAAGAGCGAGTTGGATTGTAGCGAGACAGAAGGTTGGTTAGATAAACAGGAGTTAGATTATTTAAAGCTTTATAGGTAAGAAGCAATATTTTAAATTCAGTACGAAACTTAACAGGCAGCCAGTGTAAGGAGGATAACATTGGGGTGATATGATCATATTTTCTAGACCTGGTCAGAACTCTGGCAGCTGCATTTTGTTCTAGCTGAAGTTTGTTAATAGAGGATGCTGGGCAGCCAGCAAATACAGCATTACAGTAATCCAGCCTAGAAGTCATAAAAGCATGCACTAGCTTTTCTGCATCTCAGATGGATAGTATACTCCGTAATTTAGCAATATTTCTCAGATGAAAAAAGGCAGTTTGTGTTTTGAATTAATGAATTGGATTTGTGGATCGACAAATTTTTAAATCTATGAATTTATTTTATAAATGTATTATTTTTGAATTTTGATCTGGCTCCATATTTAATTTAATTTTTTTACTGTAAATATTAGATTTTATTTTGTGTGCATATGGAAAAACAAGCATTTGTATGGAGAAAAAAATTCCAGACACATTTAATATGCGAGTCTGAACAAGTATAAAAGCAGCAAACTGTTTAATGCAGCGTTTCTCAACCACGTTCCTGAAGGACCACCAGCTCCGAACATTTTCCATGTCTCCATAACCAAACACACCATATTCAGATTCATCAGCTCATTTACAGCGAATGAAAGACCTGTAATGAGTGTGTCAAAAAAAGAAGACATCTAAAACATGCAGTGTTGGTGATCCTCCAGGAGCATGGTTGAGAAACACTGATTTAATGCACATTTATACATGATTCTTGAGTGTAATACAAACAGCATTTAGGTTGAATGCATGGAAGACATGCCAACACGTACACATTCATGCATATTCACAGCTTTCTGTGGGCATGCATAAATTCGGTTCGTTTGTCTTATAAGAATGAGTCTGAAAATACTATAAAATCAGCAAACTGTTTAATGCATCTCCATACAATGCATGAGTAAAAAAAACTAGACTCGTACTGTTTATTGTATGCACATGATGTTCAGTAAGTGTGCAAAAAACATGTATGTGCATGCATAGAAATATACAACATCCTGTTGTGCATGCATAACACACATTCGCCTTATACATATGAAACTCCAGAATGCAAAAGCAGCAATCCGTTTAATGCATATCTTTAATACACTAGTCTTATACAAAGCGAATGAATTTGCTCATGAAGAAGCAGTCACATTGTGTCTGTTTCAGATGTAAAACAAGGGAGCAGGTAGATTTACGTTTGACTGTTTAAAACATGAAGAGACGTATTTGTCAAAAGATACTATTAATGAATTCCCCCGTGTGTTTTTGCATGTAAATGAACGTCGTATGAATATGTATGTTTCTCCAGAAGCAATGAAATTACGTTTCTTTTATCTGAAGCAGACGACAATAGAGGCGAAGAAAGTTTATTTGTCTATTGCACAAGTATTCCGTTGCTTTTAACGTAACAAAATGACAGCGAATGTGGAAAGCTTATTTAATATGACAAGCTTTTGAATCTATCAAGATATTTATGAAACATTTGTCTTTATAATACAAATATACGTCATCTAACACATCTCCCTGCTGTAAGAGGTTATTTTTTTAACCATTTGAAACCATCATAAAAATGAAAGGGAACGCAGCATTATAGTTTGTCTAAATATTGACTGATCTGAGTGGCATACTAACATACTACTGTTATTATGTCTGCATGATAAAACTGTGTGGCGTTCAATACAAAACAATGCAACCTTTCATGTCCAGTCTGACGAATAAACCAGAAGTGCAATCAGTAATATTTTTAGCTCATCTGTTTAACAGACTGTCATAGTCTAAGGCATTTATAATGTCAAAATGCAATGTTTTTAAACTTGCATGAAAAATGACGAGGTCATACTTTAACATTGATCGTTTTCAGAACATTTTCACAATGTTCTATTAAAGTGATGTTAGTTATCTGATATTTGAGGGTGTAAATTGATGGTACAGTTTTGTTTTTTTTATTCATTCATCTTATTTATACATCACATTTGCATATGTATCTAATATATTTTCACACTTTTCATGCTTGCAATAATCAAATGCAATGTTTGCAAGCAAACATTCAAAGAATACTGACAGATTTTAATAACCTAAAATGAACAATTTAAAGTATTATTATATTTATTGTTTTGTAAATGATAGCACATTTTTTTTTATTTATTCTTGCATAATGTTTTTCTAAAAAAAAATCTTAGTTTCATGTGATCTAATTATTTTAAAGACATTCAGACAACATTTAATCTATGCAATGGAAACAATTGATTAAATATTACAATGTTCTAAAAATGATAGCGCACATTTTTTTATTGACGCATGATTTATACATCTCATTTGCATATGCATCTAATATATTTTGACACTTTTCATGCATGCAATAGTCAAATGCAATGTTGTTTTCTAACAAACATTCAATGAATACTGAGAAAGATTTTAAGAACCTAAAGAGAACAATTTTAAAGGAATATTTTATTTAGAGTTCTGTAAATGATAGCACGATTCTTTTTGTTCATATATAATGTATGTATATTTTTTTGAAAAATCTTAGTTTCATGGCATCTAATGAGTCTTAAAGACATCCAACATTTCATGCATGCAATGGAAACAATTTATTAAATATTACAATGTTCTGAAAATGATAGCGCAATTTTTTTGTATTGATGCATGATTTATACATCTCATTTGCATATGCATGTAAGATATTTTGACTCTTTTCATGCATGGAATGATCAAATGCAATATTGTTTGCTAGCAAACATTCAAGTAATATTGACAGATTTTTAGAAACTAAAATGAAATATTTAAAGGAATTATATATTTGATTTTCTGTAAATGATAGCACAATTCTTTTATTCATGCATAATGTATGTATTTTTTTCTGAAAAATCTTAGTTTCATGTGATCTAATGAGTTTTAAAGACATCCAACATTTCATGCATTCAATGGAAACAATTTATTAAATATTACAATGTTCTGAAAATGATTCTGAAAAACTATTTTTTTGTATTGATGCATGATTTATATATCTCATTTGCATATGCATCTAATATTTTTGACACTTTTCATGCATGGAATAATCAATTATAGCACAATTCTTTAAATTCATGCATAATTCATAGATTTATTTCTGAAAAATCTTAGTTTCATGTGATATAATGATTTTAAATACATTCAGACAACATTTAGACTATGCAATGGAAACAATTAATTAAATATAACAATGTTCTGAAAATGATAGCACATTTTTTGGTATGAATGCATGAAGTATACATCTCATTTGCATATGCATCTAATATTTTTGACACTTTTTATACATGCAATAATCAAATGCAATGTTCCACAAAAACATGAACAGTCTAAACATTCAAAGAAGATTAAGAAACATTATAAACCTGAAGGGAACAATTTATGCAATATTATATTTGATGTTCTGAAAATCATACCACAATTCTTTTTATACATGCGTAATTCATCGATCTTTTTTTCGGAACAATATTAGTTTCATGTAATCTTCTGAGTTTTAAAGACATTCAGACAACATTTCATGCTTGCAGTGGAAACAATTTATTAAATATTACAGTGTTCTGCAAATGATAGCACAATTTCTTGTATTTATGTATGATTTATACATCTCATTTGCATATGCATCTAATATGTTTTGACACTTTTTATGCATGCAATAATCAAACGCAATGTTCCACAAAAACATGAACAGTCTAAATATTTAAAGAACATTGAGATTTTGTTTATAATATGTTTATTAATCTTCTTTGTATGTTTAGATTTTTCATGTTTTTGTCGAACATTGCATTTGATTATTGCATGCATAAAAAAAATCAAAAATATTCCATACATATGCAAATGAGATGTAAAAATCATGCATGAATACAAAAAATGTGCTATCATTTTCAGAACATAATAATAATATCTAATACTTTTTTCCATTGAATGCATGAAATGTTGTCTGAATGTTTTAAACTCAGTAGATCACATGCAACTAAGATTTTTCAGGAAAAAATCCATAAATTATGCATGAATAAAGAAAAATGTGCTATGATTTTCCGAACATTAAATATAATATTCTTTAAATTGAACATATTATAAACCTAAAGGGAACAATTTATGGAATATTTGAACAGTCTAAACATTCAAAGAACATTTTAATAACCTAAAGGGAACACTTAAAGGAGTATTATATTTAATGTTCTGTAAATGATAGCAGAATTTTTTATTCATGCACAATGTATATCAATCTTTTTTTTTTTTTTTTTTTGAAAAATCTTTCAGTTTTAAAGACATTCAGACAACATTTCATGCATGCAATGGAACAATTCTTTAAATATTATAATGTTCTGAAATTTATAGCACTTTTTTATTCATGCATGATGTATACATCTCATTTGCATATGCATGACATTTTTTGACACTTCATGCTTGCAATAATCAAATGCAATATTCCACAAAAACATAAACAGTCTAAACATTCAAAGAAGATTGGCAAAGTTTTTTTTAAGAACCTAAAAGGAACATTTTAATAAATATATTTAATGTTCTGTAAATCATAGCACAATTATTTATTCATGCATAATGTATGGATCTTTTTTCTAAAAAAAATATTAGTTGCATGTGATCTACTAAGTTTAAGACATTCAGACAACATTTCATGCATGCAATGGAAACAATTTATTAAATACTGCAATGTTCTGAAAATGATTTTTTTTTGAAAATGAATTTTTTTTTATTCATGCATGATGTATACATCTTATTTGCATATGCATTAAACTTTTTTTTGACACTTGCAATAATCAAATGTAATGTTCCACAAAAACATGAACATTCCAAACATTCAAAGAACATTTTAAGAACCTAAAGGGAACAATTTAAAGAATATTATATTAAATGTTCTGTAAATCATAGCACTTTTTTTATTCATGCATAATGTGTTTTTTTTTCTTTCTGAAAAATCTTAGTTTTATGCAATGTTTTAAAGACAATCAGACAACATTTCATGCATGCAGTGGTAATGATATATTAAATATTACAATGTTCTGAAATGTATAGCACTTTTTGTTTCATGCATGATTTATACATCTCATTTGCATATGCATCTAACATTTTTTTTACACTTTTCATTCTTGTAATAAATGCAATATTCCACAAAAACATAAACAGACTAAACATACAAAGAAGATTGAGAAAGATTTTAATAAACTGAAGGGAACAATTTAAGGAATATTATATTTAATGTTCTTAAAATGATAGCACAAATATTTTTATTCATGCGTAATGTATGGATCTTTTTTCTTTTTTTTTTTTGGGAAAAAGTTTAGTTTCATGTGATCTACTGAGTTTTAAAGACATCCAGACAATATTTCATGCATGCAATGAAAACGATTGATTGAATATTGCAATGTTCTGAAAATGATAGCATTATTTTTTTATTCTTGCATGATTTATACATCTTGTTTGCATATGCATCTCATATTTTTGACACTTTTCATGCTTGCATTGATTAAATGCAATGTTCCACAAAATCATGAACATTCTAAACATTCAATGGAAAATTATATTAAACATTACAATGTTCTGAAAATGATAGCACGTTTTTTTCTTCATGCATAGTTTAAACTGTTGCATGTGATCTGAGTTTTGAAGATGTGCATTTCATGCATGCAATAATCAAATGTTCCCCAAAAACAGGAGCATTCTAAACATTTTAATAACCTCAAGGCAACAAAAATGTTGTTCATCCAACTTAAATGAAACCTATTAGTTGAATGTGAATTCTGTATGTGTGCATGTGTGCGTGCATGCATTTGTAAGACATTCATGCATACAATAATCAAATGGAATGTTCTCCAAAAAACATTTTAAACTTTATAAGAATATTGAGAAACATTTAATGACCTAAAAAGAGCCATTTAAGGATTATTATAATGTTCTCAAAATCACAGCACTGCAGTTTTACTGACACATCTTAGTTGTATGTGCATCTATTGTGTGTGTGTGTGTGTGTGTGTGTGTGTGTGTGTGTGTGTGTGTGTGTGTGTGTCTGTGTGTGTGTGTCTGTGTGTGTGTGTCTGTGTGTGTGTGTGTCTGTGTGTGTGTAGGACATTCAGTCATTTTATGCACGCAATAATCAAATGCAGTGTTCCTCGACCCCAACCCCCCACCCCACTTATTTTCTGAAACATCTTACTTGCATGTCCATCAAGTGTGTGCATGCGTGCGTGTGTTTGTGTGACATTGACAACATTTCATGCATGCAGTAATCAAATGCAGTGTCCCTCGACCCCAACCCTTCCACATTTTTTCTGAAACATCTTGGTTGCATGTCCGTCAAGTGGGTGCATGTGTCTGTTTGTGTGTGACATCGACAACATTTTATGCATGCAATAATCCAATGCAAAAAAAAATGAACATTCTAAAAATTCAAAGAACGTTCGGAAATATTTAAATAACCTAAAGGACACAATTTATGAAATATTAGTATGTTTTTAAAACAATAGCCCACAAATTTAATTCAACTTTTTTTTCTGTATCTTTTAAGTTCCGTGTGCATCTATAGTGTAATATTCAGTCAACAGTGCGTGCATGCAATAGTCAAATGTAATCCCCAACCCCCCACCCCCAAAAAAATTAAAAGAACTTTGAAACATATTTTAATAATCAAAAGAAAACAATTTAAGGCATTTTATAGTTGCAATCAGAATTTTTAGCCCCCCTTTAGTTTTTTTTTTCTTTTTTAAATATTTCCCGAATGATGTTTACCAGAGCAAGGAAATTTTCACTGTATGTCTGATAATATTTTTTTCTTCTGGAGAAAGTCTTATTTGTTTTATTTCGGCTTGAATAAAAGCAGTTTTTAATTTTTAAGCAACATTTTAGGGACAATATTATTTGCCCCTCTAATGGTTGAGAAACACTGATATACAGTGCTCAGCATGTAGAAGTACACCCCTCACTAATCTCTCTTTTAAGTTCATATTTTTAATAGGAAGCTATACTATGTTATATTTGTGCGTATATATTAGATTAGTCAGTACTGAAGCCAAATCTGGAGCTGATCTATCAAAATAATGTAAGATAGCGGTCCAAAAACTCAAAAGCGTCCAAAAAACGCAACCATTTATGTCAGAAAAATATTAAATCGAGGTGTTGAAGTTGCAATTGCAACCGGATCCAATGCTTTTAATTCTGGGATTGTCTGAACAAATGCATGTGAATCGTGTCGAATTGTGAGTCAGGTGAATCGTTACATTCCTAGAAATGAGAGAAAAACTAGTTGACAAAATGTTAGAAAAGTCATTTTCTGTGGTTTTGTTTATTCAATTTCTGTACCTGAATACTGTTAGGCTCAAATCAAATAGAGCTATAAAGAAACTGGTGAAAAGCAGTTTTTAATTTTTAAGCACCATTTTAGAGACAATATTATTAGCCCCTCTAAGCTATATTTTCCTCGATAATCTACAGAACAAACCATCATTATACAATAACTTGCCTAATTCCCCTAACCTGCCTAATTAACCTAGTTTACCCTTTAAATGTTATTAAGCTGTACAGAAGTGTCTTGAAAAATATCTAGTCAAAGATTATTTACTGTCATCATGGCCACCGTTGAACAGAAATTGGGGGGAAAATAAACAAGCCGTCTAATAATTCAGGGGGGCTAATAATTCTGACTTTAACTGTATGCGTTTGTGGCATTGACAACATTTCATGCATTCAATAATCAAATGCAAAGTTCGCTCCAAAAAGGACGTGAACATCTAAAAATTCAAAGAAGATCCAGAAACATTATAATAACCTAAAGGGAAGCATTTAAGCGGGGCACTGCAGCATGCAGACGACGCTTATTCTATATTCCATAGCGAGCATAACCACTGAGAATGCACTGCCTAATTTACTTAATAACTACAAATACTTCTCAATGTTGTCAAGCCAATTTGGAGGCAGATCTCCCGGTGTGCGTGCGTGTGTGTTACACGGGGCGCTGTTTCCTGGCACTCCTCGGTGGCAGCTGTGCGGGGCTGGTGCTGGATCCTGGGGGCAGAAGCCTGCAGATCTCCACTCTGCTTCAGCACAGACTCATGGGAGATCACCAACACACACATACACACATGCATGCATGCACAGATCTCGTGATGCACCCGGATCCAAGTTCGCTGTGCATGTAGGCCCACATTCAGCACACGTTGCTCTGCGACGCGCGCACACACGCTGAGCTCGAGAGTTTTAATTAGGCAGCCTGGAAACACACACACACACACACACACACAGAGAGAGAGATTCAGTCTCTTACAAAACTGAGAACATAGTCTATTGAAATATAAGGGGACAGTGAAAGTGTCTGTCCTGAGCTGGAGGAAAGGACAGGGTGGAAACGGTGCACTTTGAGATGAATTTAAAGGGATAGTTCACGCAAAACTGAAATTTGTCATCATTTAATAATGCTTTTGAAACCTTTGAGTTGCTATTTAATTTACAAAAGCTGCACATTACATTGCAATCAAATCCTTTATTGGTTATTAAGAACTTTAATTGACTAGTAACTAGATTTACAGTTCAAGTTGTTATATATAAGCATAGTTGACCTGCAGTTTTATAGTATAGACATCAGTGTTTCTCAACCACGTTCCTGGAGGACCACCAGCTGTGCATATTTTCCATGTCTCCATATTCAAACCCACCAGATTCAGAGTATCAGCTCATTGGCAGAGACTAAAAGACCTGTAATGGGTGTGACCAAGAAGACATCCAAAACATGCAGTGCTGGTGGGCCTCCAGGAACGTGGTTGAGAAACACTGATATGCAGTGCTCAGCATATATAAGTACACCCCTCACTAATCTCTCTTTTAAATTCATAGTTTTAATAGTATAAAGCCTTACATTACATTTGATTATTGCATGCACGCACTGTTGACTGAATATTACACACACTATAGATGCTCACGGAACTTAAATGTTGCAGAAAAAAAATGTTGAATTACATTTGTGTGCTATTGTTTTAAAAACATAATAATATTTTATAAATTGTGTCCTTTATACTATGTTATATTTGTGCATATACATTAGATTAGTCAGTACTGAAGCCAAATCTGGAGCTGATCTATCAAAGAAATGTAAGATAGCGGTCCAAAAACTAGTGCACCCAAATATATGGTATAGAAAAATTTTAATAGAGGTGTTGAAGTTGCAAATTGCAACCGGATCCAATGCTTTTATTCTGGGGTTGTCTGAACAAACGCATGTGAATTGTGAGTCAGGTGAATTGTTACATTCCTAGAAATGAAACAAATGCCCCTTTCACACAGTGATACCGGTAAATATCCGGAAAATTTCCGGAACGACTTTACCGGTAAATTCAAAAAAGCGCTGTTCACACAGACGAGGACGTTACGGAATTTTTCCGGAAAAGAGCATTCACACATCCATCGCAAAATACCGGTAAATTCTGACATCATTAACCAGAAATGACTTCTAAACAGCTGCGCTTGTGTTTGTAAACATTTGACTACATTACAAACTCTTTGGATGGATCAGTATTGAGTACAACTCCTATGAAAACAAGGAGAAACACTTTCACATGTCAAGATGTACATGATGTGTGTGTGCTGGCGCTCACGGGCACACGCAAAGCTTGAAGGTAAACAAATAACGGATTACCATAAGCATTTTATCGATAATTATTTACACAGTTAGCATTAAGAAGGAACATAGAAACGTGATCTGACTAACATCTAGCAGCTAAAGGTGTCTGGAAAAATATTCAAAGGCTTTTATTCTCATAAACCGCGCGCACGTGAATGCGTCTGACTGTTCTGATTGGCTAAAGCAGGCATCTCACGTCAGCACAATCTAGACGTGCACGCGCTCTTTCCGGCAATCTTCCTTCTGCATTCACACAGCGCAGCATTCCGGCAAATTACCGGTAATGTTACAACTTCTCTTTCCGGAAAATAGCCAGAACGAATTTACCGGTATTTTCTAAAAGGGCCTGTTCACACATACAACCTTCCCGGAAAATTGCCGGTAATTTTCCGGAAAGGTCTGTATGTGTGAAAGGGGCTATGTGTGAAAGACTAGTTTACAAAATGTTGGAAAAGTCATTTTCTGTGGTTTTGTTTATTCATTTTCTGTACCTGAATACTGTTAGGCTCAAATCAAATCGAGCTATAAAGAAACTGGTGAGAATGTTCATATTGCAATGTACAGTTGAAGCCAGAATTATTCACCTCGCTGCTTATTTTCCCCCAATTTCTGTTTAACTGAGAGCAGATTTTCAGCACATTTCTTAACATAATAGTTTTAATAACTCATTTCTAATAACTGATTTATTTTATCTTTGCCATGATGACAGTAAATAATATTTGACTTGATATTTTTCAAGACACTTCTATACAGCTTAAAGTGACATTTAAAGGCTTAACTACACTGTAAAAAATAAATCCGTAAAATTTACGGTAAAAAAACGGCAGCTGTGGTTGCCAGTACTTTACCGTTAAAAACACAGTACAAACCGTAAAAGTAATTGCTCATTTTTATGGTAAACTACTGTATTTTATTAATTTATAGAGGTTATTTGTCTGTATTTTGAATTACCAACATCTACACTTCTTCTTTTGTTACACAGTTAGTCACGTTAGCACACCCACATGCAGGTGGTGATGAGGAAGTTACTTAATGAGCCAATGCTCATCACAATCAACTTTTCCCACAAGCAGAAAAGAGTATCAGCATATAGAAGGTGCTCAGTGTCATTCACACAGCTACTGAACACCAGTATGGTAACACGCATAAAATTAAAGCCATGAAATAAACATTGTTTATCAACATTAGATGTAACATAAATCTCTAATGTGCATAACTAATGGGGAAACAACTAAAAAGATCCATAATGTCAACAAAAAGCATAAAAAGTGATGTGCCATGCAGGGAATTCTGGGAAACTCAGTTTACGGTTATTCGCCGAATATATTAAGGAAACATACCGTTAACCAGGTCACGGATTTGTACTGTAGCATTTTTACAGTTTTTTTACCGTTGAAATCACGGACATTTTTTACAGTGTAGGTTAATTGGGGTAACTAGGCAGGTTAGGGTAATTAGGCAAGTTATTGTACAACAGTGGTTTGTTCTGTAGACTATCAAAAACATAATAGCTTAAAGGGGCTAATAATATTGAACTTGCAATGGCTTTTGTTTTATTCTAGCCGAAACCAATAAGACTTTCTTAAGAAGAAAAACTATTATCAGACATACTGTGCAAATTTCCTTGCTTTGTGAAACATCATTTGGGAAATATAAAAGTACAAAAAAAAAAAAAAATCAAAGAGGGTTTAATAATTCTGATTTCAACTGTATAGTAATTAATTATACAAGTAATATTAATTTATTCACCATCATAATCATGTTCAGCTCCTGTCTCTATCCTACTTTATAATTAGTAATTTTCGGTATTTTATGTCAGTGGTCAGTGCCCTGGACCAGAGGGCCTATTGACCACCTCTGTACACTCTGCTCTCTGGATAAGGAAAGGCTTTGCCCTCCACACCAGCTGTCTCAGTCCCCAATGAAAGAGCTTTCTCATCAGCAGGAGACATTGTAAATGTGCAAAGATCTCAGTTAAATCCCAGCACAGTCACAGTTTTAGTTTGTTTATATTAATGAGTCTTCTTATTATAAAAAATGGAACTTATTTGTTTATAAAATAGGGTATATGCCGAAGCATGTTAATAGGACTTTTAATTTGCCAGTAACCTGGGTTAAGCGATTCCGGCAAACTGTATGCCAATGCAAAAACCGGCGCATTTAAGGTCTGTTTTCTTAAAAAATCTGAGATCTTTACAGGGTAAGTGATATCTGATATAGAGTGGGTCTCAGATTGTAGAAGAAGCACTGCATTAAATTACATTTTCCATGTCTTTATAATAGTTTGTTTTTGTGTTTTTTTTTTGTTTGTTTGTTTTTTTTTACTCATTTTTATTATTTTTTTATTTTACTTGTTTCTTTTATTCTTGTTTATGTAAAGCACTTTGAATTGCCACTGTGTATGAAATGTGCTATATAAATAAACTTAACTTGCCTTGCCTTAATATAAGCATTAATTTTACCCCAGTGTATTCAATGGAGCTTCTGCGCTAGCCTGCCGATCCTGATAGGCGCGTGCGAGTAAATGACTTTTTGTCTCATTTTATGCTTGAGCATCTAAATGAATGCTAAAGTCTGTTTAACTGATTGTATTTTAATTACATTACAACATCGAGGCTGTAAAAGGAACCGCATAAAATGGAAAACAAAACTCACAATAACAGGTCACCGGAAGTTTATCAGCATGGGAACAACACAAGCTTGACATATACCCCAATTAGTTATGGCAGAAAGTGTGTTTTTTAGCAAAAAATGTGCAGTATTCAAGAAATAAATGAAAGGGCTCTTCACCTTAAACTCGTTTCAAATAATTTTGTTTAAACATCGTGACTAGATTGTGAATCGTTAGATTAGTATCGTGAATCATGTTGTAACGTGAGTCAGGTAAATCTTTACATAGAAATGAGAAAAAAGCTAGTTAACAAAAAGTTAGAAAAGCAATTTTCTTTGGTTTTTGTTTATTCAATTTCTGTACCCGAGTATTGTTAGGCTCAACAGAAAAGAGTCAAATAGAGCTATAAAGAAACTGGTGGACATGTTCATATTGCAATATACAGTTCAGAAATGAGAATTATTAGCCTCCCTGTTTATTTTTTTCCCCAATTTCTGTTCAACGGAGAGCAGATTTTTCAACACATTTCTAGACATAATAGTTTTAATAACTGGTTTATTTTATCTCTGCCATGATGACATATAATAGATATTTTTCAAGACACTTCTATACAGCTTAAAGTGACATTTAAAGGCTTAAGTATGTTAGTTAGGTTAACTAGGCAGGTTAGGGTAATTAGGCAAGTTATTGTATAACGATGGTTTGTTCTGTAGACTGTCGGAAATATATAGCTTAAAGGGGCTAATGATATTGATCTTAAAATGGTGCTTAAAAAAATTAAAACTTTTTTTATTCTAGCCGAAATAAAACAAATATTAAAATATTATCAGACATACAGTGAAAATTTCCTTGCTCTGTTAACCATCATTTGGGAAACATTTAAAAAAAGATATAAAATTCAAAGGGGGGTTAATAATTCTGACTTCAACTGTATATGGCAGAAAAATAAAGCATCACGATATCAGATTTTTCCAATATCGAGCAGCCTTAATTTAAACTTAATGTTTATAAAAGTCAGTTTTTCCAACTTTTCAAGGGTAAAAGTTGTTGGAAGAAAGATCAAGATCCTGTAATGCAATTCAAAAGCATGAACAAATGGGAAATAAAAACATGAATCGCAAATATGTACTGCTTTTTTAACCATAAATACAGTTTTTCAGCTTTCTTTAAAATATCATCTTTTAGTTTCAGCAGAAGAAAGACAATCGTAAAGGTGTATAACCACTTGAGGGAGAGTAAATGTTGAGTACATTTGTTTTTTGGGGTGAACTATCCCTCAACTTCAGAGGCCTTTATTTTGCACTGATGCAGTGACACAACACTGCCATCCAGCGGCCAGCGGCGGTAACAAACACACACATTTACACTGACAAGCGCTGGATGTGATTTGGTGTGTGTCGTTTTAAAATTAGCATATGCTTTACATAATGCGAAATGAGGCCCAATCAAAGCACAGCACATTTGTCACCTGTTTCACTCGGTATTATTCGGGTGACTGTGGTGAAGGCGGCTGACAGAAAGCACAGTGACAGCTAATTAAATGTTTGAGTCAACAGCTTTTTGATTAATGGAACTTTCAGTCATGTTTAATTTTAAGGTACAATTCTCACTACTAGCAAACCATTAAAGGGATAGTTCACCCCCCAAAAAATAATGTTTACTCACTATTTAATCTTCCTCGAGTGTTTTAAAAACATGTATTTCTTTCACAAAAGATGTTTTGAAGAAAGCTGAAAACCTGTAACCATTGACTTACATTGTAGGAAAAACAGTACATTCAAGCTTCCTATAAAATATATTCTTCTGTGTTGAATAGAAATTCATATAAAGGGGTGGCACGTTGGCTCAGTGGTTAGCACTGTGGCCTTACAGCAGGAAGGTCGCTGCCGTTGCCGTTTCTGTGTGGAGTTTGCATGTTCTCCCCTTATTGGCGTGGGTTTTCTCCGGGTGCTCCAGTTTTCCCCAGTCCAAACACATGCGCTATAGGAGAATTGAATAACTAAATCGGTCGTAGTGTGTGTGAATAAGTGTGTCAGGTGTTTCCAAGTACTGGTTGCAGCTGGAATGGCATCCGCTGTGTAAAGCAAATGCTGGAATAGTTAATGGTTTATTCCGCTGTGGTGACCCCTGATAAATAAGTGACTAAGCTGAAGGAAAATGAATAAGTAAACTATAAAGGTGAGTAAACTATCCCCTTAACTATTATGCCGCAGTCACACTAGAGTTTGTGCGTGGGAAATTGTCATACAGCACTGCAAAAAGGGGCGGGATTAAACAAATGTTTAGACATTTAAAAAAGCAAGCTATTGGTCCTTAATTTAAATATTTGTCCAGAGAGTTCATGCTTTGATCCTCGATTGGTCTCACGCAATCATGTGATGCAATTTCGCAACTTTCCAATGCAGCGAAATGTGAAACCTACTGCACAACCTTACGTTTCCGGTCTGACACATTCGCATGCGTATGATTGGAAGTCTATAGGGAGAAAAGTGCAGTGTGACCGCAGCTTTAAGGCCCGTGCACACAGAGACGTTTTTTGCTCACGTTTTCCGTCGACGTTTAACGCCTCGTAACTAAATAAAGGACATCAATGTG
Organism: Danio rerio; assembly: GCF_049306965.1. Taxonomy (NCBI): domain Eukaryota; kingdom Metazoa; phylum Chordata; class Actinopteri; order Cypriniformes; family Danionidae; genus Danio; species Danio rerio. The sequence continues at coordinate 4,192,013 of NC_133183.1, read as the reverse complement.
ATTGTGCACACCAACGTCCAAAACGCCAGGCACAAAAGCGTCACTTTTAAAAAAAAAACCACCTCATGCTCGTTTTTTTTTTGTTTTTTTTTTTGACGCACGGCGTCTAAAGCCTGGTTTATACTTCTGCGTCAAGTGACCGGCGTGACCCACGGCGCTTGCAACGCGCGTAGCTGTGCATTTATACTTCTGCTGCTGTCTCTGTTGGTCTGCATTAACACTTCTGAAACGCTAGTTGGTAGTGAGGTGTAAATGTTCCTCTGTGTCGAGTTTCTTCGCCTCTGTTTTGCTGTACAAGTGTCTCAAACTCGCTCATTTTGAGGCAGGAACCGGCGGACGTGCAACAACTTTAACTATGAGGTAAACACAAAACAAAACTTTTCATCCAGAGCTCCTTCACGGGACTCCACACTTGTAAACAATCGAGGCTCTCGGTCCCGCCCAGACTCGTCAGCGCTACCAATCACAGAGCTTACGCAACGCGTCGTTGCGACGTGTAGTTACATTTTTTGAGAGGTGCACGTCAGCGACGCCGACGGCCACGGTGAAGGACTATGCGTCAGCGCCGTAGCATACACCGGCATTTGACGCAGAAGTATAAATCAGCCTTAAACCTTCTCCACCAAGCAGATCGGCACCTTTGTTCATGTACACGGAGCTGCTGTAGTTACAGTAAACAGCACTTGGAGGCGCTCAAGTGCAAAACTGTCAATGCGAGCGCACATTGAAGAAGATGCCCAGAGGCGATATGAACGTGCAGCTGCTTATTGCTCTGGTAAACAATAATCACTTCTTCATCACTAGAGCTGGAGCTGCTGCTTGAACCATCCATGCTTGTTCGAGTCACCAGTAAATTTAACAACATGCGTGTGACTGTGAACTTCTGCTCCTCCACTTCTTCTGTGTTATAACCGGGTGTCAGAAGCTTATAGTTGTGCAGCGCCATCTAACATCAAAAGAGTGATTTAGCATACTCTTCTGCTTGACGCCAGAGAAAGCGCTTGGGTTTGAACACTGAAAAACGTCTCGTAAAACACTGATGATAAACGCAAACAAAAAACGTCCCGGTGTGTAGGAGCCTTTACTTTTAGCTAAATATACTCCAACTTTGCTGCTTATTAAAGGGCCATGAAACCCCCTTGTTTCAGCAGGGTGTTTTTTACACCTCTACTTTGGAAAAAGTCAGGAAAGTGGGCGTATCCAGCTGTTTAGGGGGGAGTGTCAGAGGAAGAAAAGAGGGATGATATGGGATGTCGATTTAGGCAAGCGCTGAGTTTCAGAGTCAAAACACACACACACACACACACACACACAGTGGAGAATGTGACTGTTTACATGGACATCTGTAGTCAAATTATTTGCCAAATTGTTAAATGGTGGACTTTAACTGCAGTTTGGCTCTTTCATTCAGGAATTTCATTCATGCCCCTCATGACAAACGAGATATTTGATTCAAGGAGCTGCTCTAAGCGTGTATTTTTCATGCAGTGTTTGATACCGCCCGGCGAATGAAACCGATCCATTGTATTAGCAGGCATAATTAGCAGGCATATACCTGTATTGGCGGGCTTGCCAAACAGAAGCGAATTCACAGCTATGGCCTTCTGGGTAAAAAAGGTTTTCTTATGATGTATTATTTTTTTAGCTTTGTTTAATTAAAACGTTTAAAAATAATAAAAAATACATATAATAATTAAACTTAATTATTATATTTTTATTATAAAAAAATTTCTCCCCTGACATGCTCTGGTGCCCCCCTAGGGAGGCGCGCCTCACACTTTGAAAACCCCAGCACTACATAATAGTGAGAGTTGATAATCAAACTTAAGTGTTACCAAACTTTACAGTAAAAAAATATTGTTTGCTTCTCCCTTTCATTGGCAAAATCATTGCAAAAGTTGTTTTCAACCAGGTTAACAAGTTCTTAAATTTCAAGGGGTGTTTAGACAATTTTCAATCTGGTTTCAGAGCACATCACCGTACAGAGAGCGCCCTTATAAAGATAATCAATGATATCTGCCTAAATACAGATTCAGGTAAAATAACAGTGCTGGTACTGCTCGATCTCAGTGCCGCATTTTGACACAGTCGATCACAGCATACTTCTGGATAGGCTGGAAAACTGGGTTGGGCTGTCTGGGACAGTCCTCAAATGGTTCAGATCTTACCTTGAAGGGAGAGGTTACCATGTCAGTATAGGTGATCATAGGTCGAGGTGGACACCAATGACATGTGGAGTCCCACAAGGATCAATTCTGGCACTTCTACCGTTCAACCTTTACATGCTCCCCCTGAGCCAAATAATGAGAAAGAACCAAATCTCCTACCACAGCTATGCTGATGACACTCAGATCTACCTAGCCTTACTGCCTAATGACTACAGCCCCATTGACACCCTCTGCCAATGCATTGATGAAATTAACAATTGGATGTGCCAAAACTTTCTTCAGTTAAACAAAGAGAAAACTGAAGTGATTGTGTTTGGGAACAGAGATGAGGTTCTCAAGGTGAATGTGTACCTTGGCTCTAAAGGTCAAATACCAAAAAATAAGGTCAAGAATCTTGGTGTAACTCTGGAGTCAGATCTGAGTTTCAACAGTCATGTCAAAGCAGTCAGTAAATCAGCATACTATCATCTCAAAAACATAGCAAGAATCAGATGCTTTGTTTCCAGTGAAGAAACTTGTTCATGGTTTTATCAGCAGCAGGGTGGATTACTGTAACCGCCTCCTCACGGGCCTTCCCTAAAATACAGTCAGACAGTTGCAGCTCATCCAAAATGCTGCGGCCAGGATTCTGACCAGAAGCAGGAAATCAGAGCACATCACACCTGTCCTCAGGTCTCTACACTGGCTCCCAGTTACATTCAGAATAGATTTTAAAGTATTATTACTGGTCTATAAATCACTATATGGCCTAGGACCTCAATACATTACAGATATACTGACTGAATACAAACCTAACAGATCACTCAGATCTTTAAATAAACTAGAAATTCCAAGAGTTCAGTCAAAGCAGGGTGAATCGGCTTTCAGCTACTAACAGCGCCCCCTGCTGCTGGAATCAGCTTGCAAAAATGATCAGATGTGCTCCAACATTAGGCACATTCACATCAAGACTGAAAACACATCTGTTCAGCTGTGCCTTTACTGAATGAGCACTGTGCTATGTGTCGACAGATCGCACTATTGTCTTTCTTTTGTTTTTTGTTTTGTTAACACCTTTTTAAACACATTTTAATATCGTTTTATTGTTTGTTTGTTTTTATTTTCTTATACTTGTCTTTTTTTATTCTTGTTTATGTAAAGCACTTTGAATTGCCAGTGTGTATGAAATGTGTATGAATTTTTTTTGGTGGAGAAAACAAATAAGAATGTTCTGGGAGATACAGTAATAAGGGGGTGTCACTATCCGCTTGTTAAGTGTGACGTCACGCGGAGCGGCTTCCGGGTCCAACCGCTCTATTCAACTGAATGGGGAGACTCATGAAATGGTAATAATAAACGTTTACAAAGCGATTTAATACTTTCAAAAATCACGATCGCAATATATATGTCAATGCCTAATATCCGATGGCCAGAAAGTCATTCATTTTTTATAAATTGTTACATTTTTGCTATTTGTTATGCAGCAAGCCCAGAGATTGTTGTGTACACTATGATTTTATATAAAATCAACTTTAATGAGTGATAGGAATAAAACGTGACCATAAACCAGGGGTCACCGATCTCGGTCCTGGAGGGCCGGTGTCCCTGCAGGGTTTAGCTCCAACTTGCCTCAACACACCTGCCTGGATGTTTCAAGTATACCCAGTAAGTCCTTGATTCGCTTGTTCAGGTGTGTTTGATTAGGGTTGGAGCTAAAATCTGCAGGACACCGGCCCTCCAGGAACAAGTTTGGTGACCCCTGCCATAAACGAATGATTTCTCCACTCAAATGAATGGCGGCTTGGACCCGGAAACAGTATTACATGCGTCACCACTTAACAAACGGTTGATGAAAATTTGTTGGTTTCTTGTTTTTAGTGGTCATGAATAAATAAAATGTAATTTTAAGGGGCAAGGACAGTGTAGAGCTACAAACTTTTTCTATAATTATTCTTATAGCACAGGGCTTTTGAGTGCTTGATTCTGATTGGCAGATGGGCATCCCTTTATTTTCAGATGATTACACGCATAGTAAAGTAGTTCCGGCAAGTTTTGAGTACATTACAGCTCCATATCACTAAACGCTGAATGATTTTTCAGGGATTTCATAGCTACAACAGTCAGAAATCACATCAAAACACTACTGAAGGCTTCGAATGAGATGTGTAAGAGACTAGTGCTACACACAGGAGCAGTTTGAGGACAAAAACCTGACGCACATTTGTAATGATTTCCAGTTATGTAAAAGAATAAAATGTTAGCTTTTTATGTGGGACAACACTAATTGGTGATCATTTTGACAACTTTATTTTCTTGGCACACTTTGGGCCCATTAGTACCAATTGAGCATCGTGTCAACGCTGAGTGTTGTTGCTGACCATGTCCATCTCTTTATGACCACAGTGTGCCCATCTTCTGATGGCTACTTCCAGCAGGATAACGCACTATGTCATAAAGCGTGAATCATCTCAGACTGGTTTCTTGAACATGACAATGAGTTCACTGAACTCAAATGGCCTCCACAGTCACCAGAGCTCAATCCAATAGAGCAGCTTTGGGATGTGGTGGAACGGGAGATTAGCATCATGGATGTGCAGCCGACAAATCTGCTGCAACTGTGTGATGCTATCATGTCAATATGGGGCGAAATCTCTGAGGAATATTTCTAGTACCTTGCTGAATCTATGCCACGAAGGATTAGGGCAGTTCTGAAGGCACAAGCAGGTCCAACCCAGTACTAGTAAGGTGTACCTAATAAAGTGGCCGGTGCGTGTTTATCCAATATAAATTAAGCCATTAAATACAATACCATGGCTCCTGGTCAACTATATTTCAGACTCAACAATGCATATCTTGTAGATGCACTCATTGTGATATCAATGCTGAAACCATATTTTGTGCAGCCCTAATATGTAGTTGCTTAGAAATAACAGTACGACTTTCCTCAGCACTTGTAAATATTATATCCGAGCGCAAGTTTAAAGCACTGCAGTTAGAAATATTTCCTTTTTTTAAACTAATTAAAAGTAAACCAGCATACAACTGGACATAATTGACCTGAAGTCAAAGTAAATGAACTGTTCTCTCTTGGCGTGTGCATGTGTGTGTGTGTGTGTGTGTGTGTGTGTGTTGACCATCTCAGTAATGGAGACTCAGGATTGACAGATTGCTCCCAATGGTGGGCGACGGTGTTACGGATGTGTGTGTTTATGATGCGCAGATGAGAGGGAGAGAGAGAAGAGCAGCAGGCAGGGAAGAAGCCATAGTGATTTTCGATAGGTCTCTCGTCCTGATCTCTGCATGGCCTGTGGCCTCTCTGGCCCCAAAACTAATCAATCAGCTCAAGCACTGCCTGCAGTACGCTCAGATCCAATAGTGTGTGTTTGTTTATGTGTGCTGACTGCTTAATGAAACGCATTGAGACATTTGTGTGTGTGTGTTCATAAATCTCTGCAACAGCTGGCAAAAGTATGTCTCCGTTTAAAAAGGTTTAAAGAGAAAGAATTTTAGTTTTGCTCCTATATCTCATTTGCATGTGGCTATTTGCATATGCTGATGAAAACTGGTTTTCGAGCATCAAATTAATAAAAGTGATAATGTAACACAGCTTATTTAATTTATATGTGAATGTCATGGAGAATAAATGAGAAATTAATGATTATCGTGCATTTTCTTCATGATTTGTTATCTCTGAAATGGATCTAAAATGGACTTAAATATTTAAAAGTAAATTTATCGATTTAAATAGCTGATGGTTTACAGGTTTTTAATGTAAAGCCAACTAATTGCTTTAAAACTAGCTTGTTTTTTGTTTAGTTTTTTTTAAATGAAGTCAACTAGTCTTTGTAAAAGCATTGGGTATACTCTCTTTTTATAAGTAAAATCAACTAAACACTTTAAAAGCAACTAGTTTACTTACTTTTTTTAAGTAAACTAATTGCTTAAAAGCAAGGGGTTTACTCATTGTAAAGTGAAATCGACGAATCGCTTTAAAATGTGAGTAAACCTGTTGTTTTAAAGGAATTAGTTGACTTTTAAAAATTGAGTAAACCCGTTGCTTTTAAAGTAAAATCAACTAATCGTTTTAAAAGCAACAGGTTTACTCACTTTTTTAAGTCAACTAATCGTTTTAAAAGCAAAAGGTTTACTCACTTTTTTAAGTCAACTAATCACTCTAAAATCAACAGGTTTACTCACTTATTTAAGTCAACTAATCGCTCTAAAATCAACAGGTTTACTCACTTTTTTAAGTCAACTAATCGCTCTAAAATCAACAGGTTTACTCACTTTTTTAAGTCAACTAATCGCTTTAAAAGCAGCAGGTTTTCTCACTTTTTTAAGTCAACTAATCGCTCTAAAAGCAACACGTTTACTCACTTATTTAAGTCAACTAATCGCTCTAAAATCAACAGGTTTACTCACTTTTTTAAGTCAACTAATCGCTCTAAAATCAACAGGTTTACTCACTTATTTAAGTCAATTATTCACTCTAAAATCAACTAATCACTTTAAAATTATCGGGTTTACTCATAAAACAACATGTTTACTCGCGTATTTACTCTCTTTTAAAAGCTTAGTCAATTAATCGCTTTAAAATCAACCAATCACTTTAAAATCAACTAATTGCTTTAAAATCATCGGGTTTACTCATTTAAACCAACACGTTTACTCACATATTTAGTCGCTTTAAAGCTTAGTCAACTAATCGCCTTAGAAATCAACTGATCGCTTTAAAATCATCAGGTTTACTCATTTACAGCAGCAGGTTTACTCCCTTATTTACTCGCTTTTTAAAAGTAAAGTCAACTAATCGCTTTAAAATCAACTAATCACTTTAAAATCATCAAGTTTACCTATGTAAAACCT
>NC_133183.1:4060000-4177500 GCF_049306965.1 Danio rerio | reverse complement strand
GAGTATGTGTGTAATTAATTACAGCGTTTTACTTCAGCTTTACTTCATCAGCACAGCCGCCTGTCAGAACAATTATAAAAGAAGACGCTTCAATCCCGGTTTGTGGACGTTAAATCAGGTTTATTTTGTAGATTAACATCACAGATATCCACACAGTGCTGAAGGTTAGCCTGTATCCTGTCACATTTGAGGGCAAAAACAGTGCTAAGCTAAGCGCTCTGTCTGTCTTCCTGCCTGTGTATGTGTCAGCTGCGGTAGAGATGCGCGGATGGGCTATTATTTCATCCGCAACCGCATCATAAAACTCATCATCCGTCCGCCATCCATCCGCACTAACATTTTTGACCAATTTTTAAAACCGCACCCGCCCGTCATCTGCTGACTGAGCTCTTTATTTGAATGGCTTATTCCTTTTTATTATTAAATGAATGTTTCTTTATTGATTATTAGAAAATAGAGAATGACTTTATTGACATGCAGTTAATCCAAACGTGCAAGTCAAATCCAGCATTAATTGACGCTTTGAAGTGACGCTAAACAATACGAGGACGTGTCTTTTCACTTGATTCGATTCCTCGGTCGGTCCTTGAGTCTTTTCCTTGCGTCCTTCCCTCGCATCCTATAGGGGTGGAAAGACGAGGAAAAAAAGCAAGGAAAGGAAACGAGGATACACAAATAAGAAATGAGAAGCACCCCTATAAAGCTCTCAGAATATCAGCTGTGAACTCCGTCTCCAATCGGCGCACAGGGACAAAAATAAATAAATAAATAGCCTAAATGAAACGCACTGTACTGTACAATTTTTTATTATTATAGTAGCCTAATAGAAAACGCATTTTGACACATCATTTCAACATTCAGACGAGAGCGCCTGGCCTCTAATGCGCCCTGCTGCACTGAAGGAGCGCTCGCTCGCAGCACTTGTTGCTGGAATGCATAGAATTCTCTTGGCAAGGTGCTGTAGACGTGGGAATGACTGCCTTGTTTCTCCCAAAAGGAAAGTAGATTTTCCTCTGCTGATCCGTCTATACGGAAGTTTGTAGATGAAGACTTCTGTACTTCATCCAGAATTAGTGTATCCGATTCCTCCTCTCATTCTGTGAAGTCAGTCCTAGGCTTTTTCGTTGGTGCGCCAGCTATGTGTACAAAAACAGTACAACCGCCCACCACCCGCCCGAATTCAATTAAAATATTATTTTTCGTCACGTCATCCGCCCGATCCGCGGTTTATCCGCGGATTCCGCGGCTGTAACCGCCATCCGCGCATCTCTAAGCTGCGGTGTGCGTGTGCATCTGTGTGTGTGTGTGTGTGTGCGCGCACAACGATACTGTGTGTGACTCACCAATGCAACTTCACAATACTGATTGGTAAAGATTAGTTCTTACTGTAGTATTTCTCACAAACACTACGTGAAACCTTCTTCCTTAAAGTCTGTCTGTTGTCTGACGCAGCTGAGGGAGGAGATTAAAGCATGCGGGAAGGCATGTACAGAAACAGTAGGCGGGAAAGTCGTCTTAAAGGAGCAGTACGACAAAACCACCCCCTGCTGGAAATCAGTATAAAACAGCATCTTGTAAAAGGTATAATGAAAAATGTGTTTTGAGCTGAAACTTTATATACACATTCTAGAGACGCAAAAGACTTATATTAAATTTGAAAAAAAGTGGTAACCTATGTGCCCTTTAAGCTACATTTTAAGGAGCGTAGCTAATAACTTAGCTCAATACATTTTTCAAGTAGCTTGAAAAAAAAATTGATGTTGCGTGTAAAATTATAACGCGCTTAAACAAAAACTGCATGCAGTATAAGAAACAACCAATCAAAAATGAAACCGCGTTCAGAATTACATTGTCTATGTAGTGTCCTCACTAAGATAGTGAAACGAACCTGTGTGTGTGTGTGGTAGGGGGTCAGCGAGGCGTGCGGCGCGGCAGACACCAGTCCCCCGTGTGGAGATTCCTCACCGGCTGCTTTAATTGAGACACACTGTCAGACTGACAAACACATTTGCATGGAGAGTTTCAGTGGACGGAGGGGGTTCGAGAAGAACTGTGCGGTTAATCAGCTCTCCGTCTCAGAGAACGACAGAAAAGAGACTCGTCTCTGAACGCTGACAGCTCGGAGAGGGGGGAGAATCTGGCTTTCATTCAGTGTCTCTCTGCTTTTCTCTTCTCATCCACTCAACTGAACTCTACAGCAGTGTGTTTGTCTGCATGTTCAGGTGTTCTGATGTAACCTCCACCCCCCGTCATCACTTGTAGACCCCTAAGCTTGGGTAATGTATGTGTGAACTTTTAAAAGATATATGGGACACACTGTAAAAAAAAAAAAAAAAGGGACTAGGGCTGGGCGAGATGGCCTTTAAAAACAAAAATCCTATTTAAATCCATTTTTCCGACCACAAAATAAGTGCTTGGAGTCGAAGGTTATTATCTTTAATTTAATTTAGTTCATGTTTATTTCTATAGCGCTTTTACAATGTAGATTGTGTCAAAGCTACTCATACTCATGTCACTCCGCTACTCATCCATTTGCACTGGCTGCCCGTTGCTGCTCGCATCAAATTAAAAGCTCTGATGTTTGCTTACAAAGCGACTTCTGGCTTTGCTCCTTCTTATCTGCTCTCACTTCTGCAGATCTATGTGCCCTCCAGAAACTTACGTTCTGTGAATGAACGTTGCCACGTGGTTCCATCCCAAAGAGGGAAGAAATCACTTTCCCGAACGCTCGCGTTTAATCTGCCCAGTTGGTGGAATGAACTCCCTAACTGCATCAGAACGGCAGAGTCACTCGCTGTCTTCAAGAAACGACTAAAAACTCAACTATTTAGTCTCCACTTCCCTTCCTAATCTCCAATTGCCTCTCTGGATATCACACTAACTGTACTCAAAAAAATAAATAAATTAAAAATTACTAATACTTTCCTTCTTAGACTTTACAGACCTGAAACTTGCCTATAGCATTTATTCATTGTTGCACTTCACTTATTCATTGTTGTGTAAATTGCTTCCTTGTCCTCATTTGTAAGTCGCTTTGGATAAAAGCGTCTGCTAAATGACTAAGTGTAAATGTAAAGCAGCTTAACAGATCAGTGGTTCTCAACTTTTTCCATCAAGTACCACCGCAGAGAAAAAAAAATTGTCTCTCCAAGTACCACCTAAATGAGCAGTTGTAACCCCGCCGGTCCTACCTCACCCAACCCGCTCCGAGCAGCGGCCTTCCGCATGGTAGTCAATTGCTCTAACAAGGAGGCTAAAGACCATGGCCTCTAGCGTTTGTCGCTAGAGCACCTTTAGAGGTCAGAGGAGTGAGGTTTACCTGCACAGCACTCACTAGCTGGCCTCCGTTACACTCACCCCCCTAAACCTCACTCCCATCCGGGTCACGGCACCAATGTAACCCCGCCGGTCCTACCTCACCCAACCCACTCCAAGCTGGTAAAGAACCGGCAACCTTCCGCATGGGAGTCGGTTGCTCTAACAAGGAGGCTAAAGACCATGGCCTCTAGCTATTGTCGCTAGAGCACCTTTAGAGGTTAGAGGAGTGAGGTTTACCTGCACAGCACACACTAGCTGACCTCCGTTATTGAAATACAGTAGCTTAGTAGGCCCAGTAAAGCATCTACAACTCTGCACAGTTAAACAAACGTGGCAGATTACCTCAGAAATATAGGCTATATGGCATATTATATACATCATTTTTGATCAATTTTAAAATATATGTAGCATGTACATGACGTATTTTTCTTTCCTTCGTGTGCCACTAGAAGGAAGCCTGTGTACCAGTAGGGGTACACATACCACAGTTTGAGAACCACTGACATAGATGATTATAGTAAGTTGAAAATGTGACGGCGAGGCAGTGGCGCAGTAAGTAGTGCTGTCGCCTCACAGCTAGAAGGTCGCTGGTTCGAACCTCGGCTTAGTTGGCGTTTCTGTGAGGAGTTTGCATGTTCTCCCTGCCTTCGCATGGGTGCTCCGGTTTCCCCCACAGGCCAAAGACATGCAGTACAGGTGAATTTCGTAGGTTAAATTGTCCGTAGTGTGTGTGTGTGTGTGTGTGTGTGTGTGTGTGTGTGTGTGTGTGTGTGTGTGTGTGTGTGTGTGTGTGTGTGTGTGTGTGTGTGTGTGTGTGTGGATGTTTCCCAGAGATGGGTTGCAGCTGCGTAAAAACTTGCTGGATAAGTTGGTGGTTCATTCCGCTGTGGCGACCCCGGAATAATAAAGGGACTAAGCCAACAAGAAAATGAATGAATGAAAATGTGAAAGTGAAACTGCCACAAGTTCAGTTCAGTGTGGTTTAATTTTCACTGCTGAAAGTCAAAACACTAAAGAGCAGCTCCCTAAGTCCCAAATCAAGCAAGCCAGTAATGAGAAACAAACTTTACCAATTGATGAAAGTGAAGGAAAAAAAACTCCTGAGAAAAACCAGGCTCGGTTGACCATTTCTCCTCTGGCCTAACTTCCTGTGCCGAGCTGCAGTCTAGGCACCTATATTAATTCATTGATTTTCTATTCCACTTAGTTCCTTTATTAGTCAGGGGTCTCCATAGCGGAATGAACCGCCAACTTATCAAGCTTATGCTTTACGCAGCGGATGCCCCTACAGCTGCCACCCATCGCTGCGAAACATCCATACACTCTCATTCACGCTCAATACTAGGTTGCAGCTGGAAGAGCATCCGCTGCATAAAACATATGCTGGAATAGTTGGCGGTTCATCCCGCGGTGGCGACCTCTGAAACAGAGACCTAGTCAAAGTAAAATGAATATAAAAGCAACATAAAAATATTATTTTTCTTTGATTTATTTGTTTTTTCGCATTAAATTTTTCCCTGCGTACATTTCGCATGGCATGAACTCGCACAATATGGCCACTTTTAGCTTAGCTATATGCTTGTCATATGAAATGCACAAAGCCAGATGTTAAACGACGTGCTTTCTGGCGCGGGTCACGGCACGGTGTTTGATCGCACACTGACAGACATAAGAAACCCCTAATTGCACCGATGCAAAGATGCAAAGCGAGAGGGAACCCTGCCGTTCAAATGCATTAGCGTTAGCTCGCATTAAACCAAAATGGAAACACGATGTAGCCTTTTCTCATTGGCGGAGGCTGAGAGAGACACACGAGTCCCGGCGGGCACGTTCTGCGCTCTGCCATAAGCAAACTGAATATGCATTAATGAATTCCATTGAAATGCAAAGTCTAGCAGCAATTTGTTCCATAAAGCTCTTAGGGAAATATGGATTAGACAGGGGGGCGATACATTAGGTGTTTGAAATAGCTTTGAGACGTTGCCTCTTTTTTTTTTTTTCCTTGCCGTCTTTGCTTTTTCTTGACTGAGAAAACCTGCTGTGGTTTCAATATGCATGAAGCCCTTTTCATGTTGGCTGTTGGCTCTCTTTGTCTGTCCCGGTGGGAGGCATGAGGTGGTCAGTGTACAGGCTGGCACAGGGAGCACATACTGTTCACATGCTTCAGGGGTCACCAAATAAATACTGAAATATTGTTTTGCTGCTGGTCGAAGATTCAAAATCGGGCTTAAACTTGGATGGTTTATGTTAGGGACTTTTAATTTGACTGAAAGGATGGGTTGGGAGTTTAATGATAAAACTTTCAGGAAAAGGCGATGCAGTGGCGCAGTAGGTAGTGCTGTCGCCCCACAGCAAGAAAGTCGCTGGGTCGCTGGTTCGAGCCTCGGCTCAGTTGGTGTTTCTGTGTGGAGTTTGCATGTTCTCCCTGCGTTTGCGTGGGCTTCCTCTGCGTGCTCCTGTTTCCCCCACAGTCCAAAGACATGCAGTACCGGTGAATTGGCTAGGCTAAATTGTCTGTAGTGTATGAGTGTGTGTGAATGAGTGTGTATGGATGTTTCCCAGAGATGGGTTGTGGCTGGAAGGGCATTTCTTTTGGCGCAAATGTCTTGTTGATACCAGAGGTCAGAGGAGAATGGCCAGACTGGTTCCAGCTGATAGAAAGGCAACAGTAACTCAAATAAGCACTCGTTACAACCGAGATCTGCAGAAGAGCATCTCTGAACACACAACACGTCCAACCTTGAGGCGGATGGGCTACAGCAGCAGAAGACCACACCAGGTGTCAGGATACTGAGGCTACAATTCACACAGGCTCACCAAAACTGGACAATAGAAGATTGGAGAAACGTTGCCTGGTCTGATGAGTCTCCATTTCTGCTGCCACATTCGGATAGTCGGGTCAGAGTTTGGCATCAACAACAGAAAAGCATAGATCCATCCTGCCTTTTATTAGCAGTTCAAGCTGGTGGTGGTGGTGTGATGGTGTGGGGGAGATTGTCTTAGCACACGTTGGGTGCATTAGTACCAATTAAGCATCGTGTCAACGCCACAGCCTACCTGAGTTTTGTTTCTGACCATGTCCATCCCTTCATGACCACAGTGTACTCATCTTCTGATGGCTACTTCCAGCAGGATGATGCACCATGTCATAAAGCGTGAATCATCTCAGACTGGTTTCTTGAACATGACAATGAGTTCACTGTACTCAAATGGCCTCCACAGTCACCAGAGCTCAATCCAATAGAGCACCTTTGGGATGTGGTGGAACGGCAGATTGGCATCATGGATGTGCAGCCAACAAATCTGCGGCAACTGTGTGATGCTATCATGTCAATATGGAGCGAAATCTCTGAGGAATATTTCTAGTACATTGTTGAATCTGTCAGGAAGGATTAAGGCAGTTCTGAAGGCAAAAGTAGAAATAACCCCGTGCTAGTAAGGTTTTCGGAATTACATTATACTCTAAATGGTAGAATATATTCCGTTCAAATCTGTAAATTTGAAGGGTAAATCTAGTACCGGATTCTTAAATTCACACTGCTTTTAGTACTAGATTTAAAGGAACCCTTTTTTTTTTTTTTTTTTTTAAATAAGCTAATTTTACTCAGACTTAAATGCTCACTTAAATCATTTTTAATCTATTCATCAATTTCTGCTTTGGCACAATCTAAGTTGTAAAAGTGATATACAAATACAGATGAATTCAGCCGATCTCAGAGTCTGAAGGGAGCACTTTTAGCTTAGCTTAGCAAATATCATTGGATGGAATTAGACCATTTGCTTAAAAAGATTTACTAATTTTAATAATTTATGATCTAATTTTCCACCATTTGATTTATATTTGATTATATATTTTTTATATTTTATTAAAATAGGCCTGCAAGTGAGAATTAAGTAATGACATAATCTGAACTTTAAAATTCAAACAGGCTGCAAAAATCAGCAAAACAAAAAAACATTTGCAACACTTCCTAATTAACTGCTTTAAAATAAATACTTTAAGCAGGGGTTTACTATAAAAAGGTTCTTTAGAACTTTAGCTGAACATAAATCTCTAATGAAATCATATCTTTAATATCCATACTTCAAATATCCAAAAAAGCTTATTGTGGTCTTCAGAGTTACAGAAGGCTAGCATCTTTATTTTATGTATTTATTAATTAATTTATTTTTTGCATGAGATATAGTCTAATGGAAGTCAGCGCCAATATTTCATTGCTCCATATTATTACTGTCGTTTAATTAAAGGGGCAACGTAAACATTCATTAAAAAAAGGTTTGCTTTTTAACTGGTTCAGTTAGACTTACTGTAAAGCATAACCATGTGTATTTACTTCAGATAGATACTCTGCAACAGTGGATATTTTAAAGACTGCATGTGCATGCTATCTGATTTATTCGCACACTGTCTCGATAATATTGTGTGATGGAAGGATTGTGCGGGTGCCAGCTGGTTTGAGTAACCGCCGCGCGGCAGAGACAGCGCTTCATTTATGAGTCCATTCAGCATGATTCCGCCAATCCCAGCTTCTGTTACTACATGTACAAGTGTTTCAGTGATCAAGTATGAATTTTATTGTTTGTTCTACGACGAGCTTGAATAGCCTACCTTTGACTGGACGGTTCTTACGGTAGTGCCGGAGTAAAGGACTATCCTGGGGAAATTGTGACATCTGATCACCCTTGTGAGTGATGAAATCAGGGCTATTCAGTATTCTGATTGGGCTGCACTAGGGCTGGAGTGGGACTCCTTTTCAGCCCTGGAGTTTCAAGCCTCAGACCGGCCCAACTCAGTTCATGACTGACTATATTAAAATAAGGTCATTTCCAAATCAGTTTCTAATGACACTATCACGTCTCTTTTTTTGATAAATCAGCTGCTTTAGAACTTCAAATGTTCAACAACCCTAACAGTATTATATGTCTTAACAATAAAAAGAAATTACTCAGACGGGGATCGAACCCAGGTCAGCGGCGTCGTAAACTTACATGCTATCCACTGAACAGATAATGATTGAGCAGTGACCCATCTTAGTTATATCATCATTAACCTGCAGGCTGCATCTTGCTCACTGAGCTGCGAGAAAATACATAAAAAGAGTAGAGCTGCGGTAAAATAATAATTAAAAAGACTGTGGTCAAGTAAATAAATAAATTTAAAAAGTGTGGCTGCTGAGAGCAACAGATTCTGGAGCTAGGGATACCAGCCCTCGCGGCCAAAAAACGGACCGGCCCACCGGGAATTCTCCCGGTCCTCCCAATTAGCCAATCCGGGCCTGGGCTGCACCCACTTTGATTCCCAGTTTTAACGGCGTTACTGTTTTTGAACAGCAGCGAATCGAAAGGAATGCTTCACAATATAAACAAGAGAAAGCATAACACAAACAAACGCACTTTCAAGGTACTATTGTGCAGTCTTTACCTTTACTGCAGCAAAGTTTCTTGATTATTACTCCAGCTCAGAAATGAACAACTTTTCATTTTCCATCAGTCTTAACACAGGATGTAACAACAAATGTGTCAAGCTTTAAAAAGAAAAACTACACAAACTCTTTGCACATTGAGCAAGATGCTAATGGTCTAATCTGATTCAATGATCTATGCTAAGCTAAGCTAAAATTGCTCCTATCAAACACGGAGATCAGCTAAATGCATTTAAAAAATGGTAAACGCTCAACAACTTTAGGGGAGCTGTAAAATATTATATTTTCATAAAAAAGTAAATGTTTCTTTAACATTCACATCTTCTTAATTTGCTATTCAGACCCTGTCATCTTCAGTGCTTCATCTGATCTGATTATTTCATTTTTGGACGCCCACTATAAGACACATTTATTGGCACATATCTACAGGGTGTATAACAGTATAGATTGATGTACCGTATACAGCCTCGGGTCTCCTAAGTGAGTGTAATTCCCTCATACACACACACACTTTCTGGGGCCCCTGGTGTGCAGACGAGAGCCACACTATGAAGGGCCGAATCGGTGACAGCAGTGGCTGTACGGCTGCTGTTAGACCCTGAAGCACAGACTTAATTAAACAGACCCTCTCTCTTCCTCGCTCTGTTCCAGGGGGTCTTTAATGAAGTGGTCTCCTCCATCGATCCTGCTGAACATTGGGTCTCCTTCCTCTGCCGGGTTTGGCTGGCAGCCATTTGGCTTCGCTCTGTCAGCTCCGCGCGGCTAATTAGCTCTGTTGTTCTTTTGCCTCCCTGAGATTTCCTCCCTGTTTCAAGTTGAGGAGGGAAATGCAAAGAGGGATGGATCAGGCATAGCAACCAGACGGCCACCAGTACATTAAGAACTTCACACTACAGTGGAATGATGATATCTTTATGGATTTGAACAATCATTTAGTCAGTAGCAGACAGACTCTGCAAAAGTTTGTTAAAAAAAACTTCAGATTTAAGGCCTGTTCACATCGGGATGTTTTTTGCTCACGTTTTTAACGACGTTTAACGCCTCATGACTATTTTTAAAGAACCCCTATATGGGTTTTTGAAAACAACCTTCCATGTAGTGTGTAACACAGCTCTAAAGTGAAATATCCAGCTACGGCTTAAATCTGAAAGTGCACCGTGTTTAAAACTATTGATTCATCTATAAGGCTGCGTTCACACCAGATGCGGAACGCGCGTCCAGCGCGAGCGATTTACATGTTAAGTCAAGCCAACGTGCGAATAGACATCCTGCGGCGTGATACGCGCGAATGGCGCGGAGCGAATGACGCTAACTGCGCGAATGGCGCGGTGCGAATAGCACGATAAGCGTGAGGCGAATTGAGTGTTTGTGCGTTTGATGCGCTTAACGAGCGTTTTGCGCGAATCTCTCGAGTTCGAAAATCTGAACTTCAGCGTACATTCGCGCCGCTTTAACCAATCAGAAGCTTGCTTATGTGGGGGCATGATTGTGACGTAGAACCTGTTGATGGTGTCCCGGGGGAAATCCTCCAGGCAACACCGACAACAAGTCATCAAACTGGTCTTGGCTCAGTCAGAAGCACCGCTGAAAGCCTCCGTGATCCAGGTTCAGTTTCTGGAGGAGTTTATGAGCTCACAGAGCTGGATGCACCTCTGAAAGCATGTAGTGGACTCAGACACGGTCCTAAACGTATCAACGCTGTTTTTCAGCCTTCTTAAAGCACATAAACACTGTTATTTTCTTCATAAAATCCATGTTAGCCATTTAGCAACGAAGCTACAGTCACCGAGCAGACAGAAGCCCTGCCCATCACGCGAATCCGCGTCTGTTCTGAAGTGTATTTGACATGCGAATGAAGCGGATTTCACGCCCGAATGAAGCGGGGGTTGATGCGCGAATGAAGCGAGTAAACTCAAATGTTCACGCGGCTATTTACGCGCAAATAGCGCGGTTTATCCTTGCATTCCGCGTTTGGTGTGAACACAGCATAAAAGAGTCGACTCATAGTGCTTTAAACGAATCATCTTGATAACGAGTCTTTAGCCCTTTTGGCATGACGTTGATACAAAACTTAAGCCCCGCCCAATTGTTGCACGCGCAAACCCGGGAAAATTGAAACCTGCGGCCCCGCCCACAAACACTGTAGCAGATCCCGGTTGAATCATGTCATGAAGACGCTATGCACAGCTGGATATTACTGGAAGTGTGAGGGGAAAGGTAGTGCTATTTTCTCCACCCAAAGATGAAACCAACACAATCTCACGGCAATTCGTAACTTTTTCATTTAGTGGCTAATTCGTATGAATTCGTACGATCTAATTTGTACAATAAGGTACGATTTGCTTATCCCCCGATGACGGTTGGGGTTAGGGGTGGGGTCAGGTGCCACGCCTCCTTTTTAAAATCGTACCATTTTGTACGACTGAACTTGAACGAATTCGTACGAATCAGCCACTAAACTGGCAAAACGTAAAATACTTACGTTTTCTCGTGAGATCAGGCTGGATGAAACTGAAGAGTGAGTGGTTGAGGTTTAGTTTTGCAAAAATACCTTAGTATTATAGCCCCAACCTTGTGCTGTGTTCCCGTAATTTTTCTGATGGGTGCTTCTGGAATCTACACGCTTACAACGGGGGATTCGTTGGCCATTTGTAAAAGGGTCATGAAACCCCCTCGTTTCAGCAGGGTGTTTTCACACCTCTACTTTGGAAAAAGTCAGGAAAGTGGGCGTATCCAGCTGTTTAGGGGGGAGTGTTGGAGGAGCAAAAGAGGGATGATATGGGATGTCGATTCGGGCACGCGCTGAGTTTCAGAGTCAAAACGCACACACACAGGTGAGAAAGTGACTGTTTACTTGGACATTAGTAATCGAATTATTTGACAAATTATTTAATGGTAGACTTTAACTGCAGTTTGGCTCTTTCATTCAGGGAATTCATGCATGACGCTCATGACAAACGAGATATTTGATTGGAGTAACTGCTCTAAGTCTGTATTTTTCATGCAGTGTTTGATACCGCCTGGTGAATGAGAGAAAAAAAAACTCTGCATTTCCCGGAAACTAAGATGCACACAGCAGGTAGCATCAGAAAGCTGTGTGTTTTAGAGAAAAATGATGTCGATATGTGGACTTGTGGTCTGAATTTCCATAACATACTTTTTCCTGACTTTTTTTTTAAATGCATTAATAACACATACATATTTTTTGAACATGTTTTGACTATCAGAGAGTAAAAAAAACATTTTTTGATCATTTTGGACAGTTAAAAATAGTTTTGGGGACATTTCATATGCTGCAAAACAGTTGCAGGATGACACTGTATGTCTGTAACAAAATATATAAAACATTCAAAGTATTTTAAATTGCCACTTAAGAGCTAAAAATGTGCTGTCCACGTATGTGGACACTCAAGCCCTAGGAGGTTAATGATGGAATGAACTGCAATACAGTGAAGGATTGATTATATAAATCAGCGCATTAAATTATTATTATTTTAAATGTTTAAATAGTATATATACAGTTGAAGTTAGAGTTATTAGCCCGCCTTTGATTTTTTCTTTTTTTTTATATATATATATTTCCCAAATGATGTTTAATAGAGCAAGGAAATTTTCACAGCATGTCTGATCATATTTTTTCTTCTGGAAAAAGTCTTATTTGTTTTATTTCAGCTAGAATAAAAGCAGTTTTTAATAAAAAAAAAAAAAACATTTTAATGACAATATTATTAGCCCCCTTAAGCTATATTTTTGCAATAGTCTACAGAACAAACCATCGTTACAATAACTTGCCTAATTACCCTAACCTGCCTAGTTGACCCAATTAACCTAGTTAAGCCTTTAAATGTCACTTTAAGCTTTATAAAAGTGTCTTGAAAAATATCTAGTCAAATATTATTTACTGTCATCATAGCAAAGATAAAATAAATACGTTATTAGAAATGAGTTGCTCTGAAATATTCATTGGATTTACTACATATTTTAAGGTAAGTGGTTGCAAACAATTAATTCTGTCTGATTTTAAACAAATTAAATTAAGAAGTTCAACCAAATATTTTAGTTTATTTTAGCCCGTATCATTTGTTTGCAACCACTTACCTAAAAAAAAAAAGGAAATCCAATGAATTTTTTTAAATTAAAAAAAAAAAATCAACCTTAATTATTGGTCCCTGCAGGATTGTGCATTCATAAAACCCTATTAGTTTCATAGTTCACTTTGACAAGAAAATCCAGACAGATATAAGAGAAATGGAGGCGAAAGTTAATTGAATGCATCAGTTGGGTTTGTTCATATTTGAGCCAACTTTGGGTTACAACAACCCAGCATTTTTAGAGCTAAGCTTGTCTAAAAATGTGTGCCAAAGAATCAAGCAACCCTTGTTGTATATGTAAAGTGCTTTTAACATATAAAGTGTCTGATGAGAAATTAACTTAAAGCACAGCTGTCAAAGCCATTTTCTGGAGGGTCGCAGCTCTGCAGTTTAGTTCCAACCCTGCTTCAGCACACTTAACTGTAGGTTTCAAACAAGCCTGAAGGATTCAATTAGTTTGATCCGGCGTGTTTGATGAGGGTTGGAATTATTAAAACTATAATGTTTAGAAATGTGTTGAAAAAAAATCTTCTCTCAGTTAAACTGAAATTGGGGTATAAAATAAACGGGGGGGCTACTGTAATAATTCTGACTTCAACGTTATATAATGTTATATTTATTCATTTATTTTGGTCTTTACAGTATTCAGTTACCCTTTGGAGGAATAATATCTGTCTATAAATAACAAACAATGAGAGAACCTTTCTATTGAACTGGCATTTCACTTCTGGTTAGTCTTAGACAGCACAGTTAAATTTATATTGTCATTTTCATTGTTTAAAGAGGGATTCTTGAAGACAACAGCAATGACAGGCGATGTTTAAGGTTACCTCATATCAAGCAGAGCTGCATCACTAGCGCCACATTCAACAGCCACGGAGCCAATTTAGCTTGCAGGAACAGCATAATAATAAGATATACAATTATATGCTGGACTGACCCGAAGCCATTAAACTGAAATCGTGTCCTATGTATGTATTCAAATAAGACGCGAGATATCTCCATATGTGGACAAAATGAGGCGCGAGAGCAGCGGAAATTCGGTAAATAGGCGGGAAAAAAGGCGCGCGAGGATTCAGCACTCTGAGGTGAGGTAAGGCTTTGGCGTTCAGCTTCGTGTTCGCGAGTAGGAATTTGAAAGTACGAATATTTCATTGACAGATATCTTTATTTTAGCTTGGTAATGAGGGGAAAGAAAAAAGTTTAATAGGGAAACAGTTGTGTGAAAAATTTAAATGCTCAAAGTAGGATTTGAATCTTATTTATGCCGTGTTGATGCTAAAAAGAAACAAATGTTGTTTTAGGCCTGTAAAAGCCTTTTAAATATTATTTTAAAATGCTTTTTTCCATTAGGCTGTATCAGATATGGATAATAACACAATGGAATTGTTTGAATATTGTTATTTTACCAGATAAATACTATAGATGCCCTTGGCACATTTTGTAGTTTGAGAGTGCCATGAAATGATTTTTTCCTGCACTTATTTTAAAAGACTATTGAAGTCTTCATTCATTCATTCATTCATTCATTTATTCATTCATTCTCCTTCAGCTTAGTCCCTAGTTTCCACTATTGAAATCTTCCCCCCTTATACTGCAGTATAACCATGTTTTTGGCACATCGATTGTCATTAGTGTGAACACAGTTACACTTAGCCTACCACCAATAGCCAGAGGTTAATAAAACCACAATTAATTTGTGGTTACCATGGATTATTTGCAATATATGATATTTTCCTTTTTTCTGTAAAACCATGGTTCATTTTTGAAAGGATGGTATATAATTTGGTTGCTATTTCAATTGGTAAATGCTTCATTATAATAATATTGTCAGTATAATTAACCAACAAACAGCATAGTGCTTTATTCAAGTAACTTGAAGTTTACAATTGAGCAACTTTATATAGTTATTGCATTTTTTTCTGTGCCAATATGACAGCATACGTTTGCACATCATATGTTTATATTACTGCAGAATATAATGGCATTGCCATGCTTTAGGCCCCAATAGCTTGGTATTTTTGTTTTAAAGGATAGTTCACCCAAATTTAAATACCATTTATTCATCATCTACTTGTTCCAACCCTGAGTTTCTTCTGTTGAACACAAAGGAAAATATACTGAAGAATGCTGGAGAAATATTGTCATTGACCTCCATAGTATTTTTTGTTGCTGCAGTGGATGTTAATGGTTTTTTTTTCCAACACTGTTCATTGTTCATGTTTTTTGTGTTTTCAACAGAATAAAATTCTGTAAATAGGTAGGGAAAAGCAGCAGAAATCCAGTAAATAGGCGGGAAAAAGGCGCACACTAGGATTCAGCGCTCTGAGGTGAGGTAATGCTGCGTTCACACCAGACGCGGAACGCGCGTCAAGCGCGAGTGATTTATATGTTAAGTCAATGCAAACGCGCGAATAGACATCCTGCGGCGCGAATTGCGTGAATGCCACGGCTCGAATTGCGTGGCGCGAATTAAGCGTTTTGCGCGTTTGACGCGCGAATCACTCGAGTTCGAAAATCTGAACTTCAGCGGACATTCGTGTTGCATTAACCAATCAGGAGCTTGCTCTTGTGGGGGTGTGATTGTGACGTATCGCCTGTTGTCGGTGTCCCGGGGGAAATCCTCCAGCCGACACCGACAGTTCATCAAACTGGGCTCGGCTCAGTCAGAAGTATCGCTGAAAGCCTCCATCATCCAGGTTCAGTTTCTGGAGGAGTTTATTAGCTCACAGAGCTGGATGCACCTCTGAAAGCATCTAGTGGTCTTAGACACGACCCTAAACGTATCAACGCTGTTTTTCAGTCTTCATAAAGCACATAAACACTTCTTCATGAAATCCATGTTAGCCATTTAGCAACGAAGCTAGAGTCACCGGGCAGACAGAAGGTCCGCCCATCACGCGAGTCCGCGTCTGTTCTGAAGTGAATTTGACATGCGAATGAAGCGGGGTTTGACGCGCGAATGAAGTAAACTCAAATGTTCATGCGGCAATTTACGCGCGGATAGCGCAATTTACGCCTCTAGTGTGAACACAGCATAAGCCGTTCATTTGGCAGCATAAGTATTTCAATTGGTAAATGCTTCATTATAATAAAATTGACAGTATAATTAACCAACAAATGGCAGAGTGCTTTATTCAAGTAGCTTGAAGTTTACAATTGAGCAACTTTAAAATAAATGCATATTATATGTTTATATTACTGCAGAATATAATGACATTGCCATGCTTTAGGCCCCAATAGCTTGGTATTCTGTGTTTTATTTATTAGTTACTTAAAGGGATAGTTCACCCAATACTGTCATTGACCTCCACAGTATTTCTGTTGCTACAATTAAAGTGAATGGCTGTTTTTTCCCAACACTGTTCTTTGTTTGTTTGTTTGTTTGTTTGTTTGTTTGTTTGTGTTTGTGTGTGTGTGTGTGTGTGTGTGTGTGTGTGTGTGTGTGTGTGTGTGTGTGTGTGTGTGTGTGTGTGTGTTTGCGTTCAACAGAAGAAAGAAAAGCATAAATGTTTAGAATCACTTGAATGCAGGGGTGGATTTTAGCAATAGGCAAAGTAAGTGGCCGCTTAGGGTTCAGGGAAATATGAGGTCCCTAAAATAAATACATAAAAGTATTAATTATACCTATAAATTATATATATATTGTATATATAACATTGTTTTCTATCATATTTTGTATGGTGAGGGTCCCCCACCTTCAATCATGGACCAGTCCAGCAGTCAAATCAGTAATGATTCACTCTAAAAATTAAATTAGTTAAATATTTAAGAAATTATTCATTTATTTTTAGTTGTGAATTAATCTTAAGAAAAAAAATCGTTTAAAGTTTCTCAAGGTGCTATTATTATTTTGCAATATGATAAAATGTAGAAAAGGAAATCAAATTATATAAGAAAAAACTGCAAAATAATAATAATTTTAAAAATTAAACACAAAAGGTGAATTTTAGAACTATTGGGCCCCATGACTGGAATTGCTTAGGGCCCCAAATCCCTAAATTCGCCCTTGCTTGAATTTGAATAGTTTCCCAGTACTGGTTTGCAACTGGTAGGGCATCCACTATGTAAAACATGATGAATAAGTTGGCGGTTCATTCCGCTGTTGCGACCCCTGATAAATAAAGGGACTAAACCGAAGGAAAACGAATGAATGTGAGTAAATGAAGAAAGTTTTATTTTTGTCAACTATCACTTTAAATAATTATTAATTTATTCCCTCTACTAAGTTTGTACTATCCAGTAAGATGCGACTTACCACAGTACACTGCCAAATATATCATGGTGCAGTTTGTATTTTTTATTTAAGAGCAACTCAGAAGCTTATTTTCCCCCATTGATCCCCCATGTGTTAGTTCTGCCCTCTGCTGGTGAAAAATCCTCATTGCAATACGGGCCTTCAGAAATCTGCTCCCTCATAAACGTGCAGTTTGTATTAGGCTACCAGCGATTTTATTGCAAGTAAAAAGTGCTGCGCTTGAGAAAGAAAGAAAGAAAAAAGGGACATCCATAGGATAGCTTTCATGTTCCCCACCCCTGTCTGGGAATATATACATATACGGCTCTTCTGAAGGAGTTTGTGCACGTGTGTCATCACAAAGACGTCCCTCTGTTTACCTCAAATGAACGGGCAATGGCTGTATGTTTATAAGATCCCTCAATCATGCTCAGTTTCAGTCTGACAGAGCTGGAGAAACGCGGCTCTAATCACGGCAGGGTGTCTGAACGCAAACACCGAGAATGACATGCAGTGCCAACAATGCACATCCGACACTTCCCTCTTCCTCCAGATCCCTCCTTTTTGCATTGTTTTTTCCACGCTTGTCTC
This sequence comes from Danio rerio, assembly GCF_049306965.1. Lineage (NCBI taxonomy): Eukaryota > Metazoa > Chordata > Actinopteri > Cypriniformes > Danionidae > Danio > Danio rerio. The sequence goes on along the minus strand of NC_133183.1, from coordinate 4,159,840 downwards.
CCGGCAGCGGGAGCGCTTGCCTCTCTTAGTGTCAATTAAAAGAGTGAACTCTCTGCATTTGTCAACATATCATCTCCGGGCCGCGGCGTGATTTGTCGGCGCTTGCTGACGCGGTGTGGGAGCCGGTGATCTCCCTCATTAGAGACGGAGCGAGAGCCATCATATCTGACATGATACTTACCAGCTGAAGCCCCAATCCTCATCCATGAGTCTGTCAGAGCTGTCACATCAAGATCAGGCTCTCTCTCTCGCTCTCTCTCTTTCTCTCTCGGTGAAGCGAGCAGTGCCTCCACAAAGAATGGAGAACAGGTGCTTTATAAGGGCATCTATATACTGTACTGGTGATTTTTTTTTTTATGCAATGATAAAGTGCATTATATGTTGGCTGAGAGAGCTTTGCAAATTAAGAAACGCATGCAAATAAAGAAAGAAACACAAGCAAATAAAAAAAAACTCCTTCAGAGTACTCTGGAAATCCTCAAGACGCAAATACAAATAACAAAACGAACTGCAAATCCAGAAAAGACAAACAAATAGAAAAACGCAATGTAAATCCAGCCCCCCCACCTCCACCACCATGTTAATATGGATTAATTATCATTCTTTAAAGGGCACCTAGGTTACCCCTTTTTTCAGATTTAATATAAGTCTTTTGCGTCTCTAGAATGTTTATATAAAGTTTCAGATCAAAATACCCATCAGATTTTTCATTATACCTTTTACAAGATGCTGTTTTATACTGATTTCCAGCAGGGGGTGGTTTTGTCGTACTGCGCCTTTAAGACGAGTTTTTCCCGCCTACTATTTCTACATGCCTCCTCCCTCAGCTGCGTCAGACAACAGACAGACTTAGGGTGCTTTCACACCTACACTTTTGTTTCGGAACGTATCTCGTTTGCCCAGTTAGCGCGGTTCGTTTGGCATATGTGAACAGGGCAATCGCGATCTGTTCCGCGCCAAAGTAATCGCTCTGAGATCGCTTGAATGAGGTGGTCTCGGCTCGATTGAAACGAACCCTGGAGCGGTTCGATTGCAGTGAGAAAGCGATCCGATCTGAGCGCAGTTATATCACAGTGTTTTATGGATATGTAATAGGCATACGGCTATATGAAGAGAGAATTATGAGTATGGCGGGAAGTTTCGCGAATCTCCGGATGCCCGCAAACGAGTGATGATCTCCCGGTAATCTCGCGTCTCACACCCAGTCCTCAAATAGGAATTGTCGCGCACCCTTTTCACCCCTCCCCACCGCATCTCTTCTCAGACACGTCGCGCGCGCACCCTGTCAATCACCATCAAACCACCACCTCTCCTGAGAGCTTAGCGGGACGCTGCAAAATAAACCCTGACACTCTGACCAATGTGAGGAGAGCTTACTCACACGTGACTTGTTTTAGCTCTTTTGGTCCGATTAGAAACTTTGCAGTGTGAAAGTGAACTGCTCCAAGAGCAAAGAGCAACAATGTAACAATTTTAATCTCTGTTTCGGAACAACTGAATCGATTCACAGGTGTGAAAGCAGCCTTAAAGGAAGAAGGTCTCACGTAGCGTTTGTGAGATACTACAGTAAGAACTAACCTTTACTAATCAGTATTGTGAAGTTGCATTGGTGAGTCACACACAATATCGTTACAAAATAAATGCACACGCACACACACACACCGCAGATGACACACACACACAGGCAGGTAGACAGACAGAGCGCGCTTAGCTTAGTTAAGGCTAACCTCAAGTACTGTGTGGATATCTGTTATGCTAATGTACAAAATAAACCTGATTTAACGTCCACAAACCGGGATTGAAGCGTCTTCTTTTATAATTGTTCTGACACGCGGCTGTGCTGATGAAGTAAAGCTGAAGTAAATCGCTGTTATTAATTACACACATACTCTGTTTAAACACTTTAAACATGTGAAACTCACTCTTCATCACATTTGATGATGATTGCTGATCCTAGCGAACAGAACAGACCTTTTATTCCCGGTTGCTCTGCGCATGTCTGTCTGGTCTTGTTGACATATACACGCGACTACCGGAACATGTTAATGCGCACAGCTGTCAATCAATTCGGTGGGCGGGGGGATCGCTCATCTACGTAATGGTGCGATCGATTTGCAAACAGCTCCAATTGGCCGACCTGTAGTTAAATTTAAAAAAAGTACTGGGTGTGTTCATATCACCCCAGTATGACGGTCTATACACTATACCAACACACAGATCTGTCCAAACAGCTTGAAAAGTAGATTTTTTACCATAGGTGCCCTTTAAAATAACATCGCTCTAACATGAGATTACTCAGAATCTTATTATTATAATTCAAACTTTGTATATACTATTCCATATATTTATGATGTATTGTTTTTTTTTAACCAATTTAAGATGTTTGACAATGTTAAAATAACATGTTGCATTTTGGCATGTTTTTTGGCTTATTTATAAACTATTTATAGACAAAGTTAAATAAAAAATATCCTGGGTTTAAAGAATATTGTGTTCCTGGACTTCACTGAGCTTAATAGTTTAATGTATAAAATTGTGAATGAGCTTGACTGTTGATGTCTTAAATAATAACGTCAAAAATACAACATTTCTCAAAATGGATAAATCTCATTTTGCAACTAAACTCATTTACAAAAAAAAAAAAAAAAAAACAGTAGATTTGCTATGTGTAAGTTTAAAAGTTTGCAGAGTTTTATAGAGTGCACTGACTCTCACAAGTGTATCTCCAGTTATTTTGTGTGATTAATATATTTTAAATAAACTGCAAATAAAAAAAGTATATAAACTTTCCTCTGATTCCTTCTTGAAACTCTTCCCTCCTAGTCACATACTGTGGCCCCGTTTACACTAGTGCGTTTTAGTTTGAAAACGCATAAGTTTTGCTACGGTTACGCCATCCGTCCACACTACGCCGGAGTTCTCGAGCGCCGAAAACGGAGCTTTTTGAAAACGCTGGAGAGGCCGTTTTCATTCTAAAACGCTGCTGCTCCGTCTCAGTGTGGATGGGGAAAGACGGAGACATCTGAAAACGGAGGCGGGGCTGCAAACGTTCGCCTATCTGATTGGGGCTTTTCCTCAATATTAAGTAGCCCACACACAGTTCAGTCTCGCATCCTCTTCTTGTAAGTTAAGACTTCGCAAGTTTGATCAAGGCTGCAGCCCCCCCCCCCCCCCCATCCCCCCCCCCCCCCGTCTCAGTTTGATATGGAAAACATACCGAGGACGCGTAAATCTTCAAAGGGAACAGTGTACTTTATAACTTCATTGACATCACCTTGGCTACGTTGTTTCACTTTCTCAACAATAAAATGTAAACATGATTTAAGGAACTGCCTATTTTCATTTTTAATATTAGCAACTTAACAGACAGCAGAACTGCTGAGGCGTCGTGCTGCATATATGAGCGTCATCTTCACTGTGTGGATATTTATAACAAAACGGAGCCGATAACAACTGCCTCCTTTCAATTTCAGTGAAAATACGAAACACAGCCTCTCTTTTGCTGAATATCAGTTTTAATAATCGATAATTATAAAAATATAACATACAATAAGTTTATACATTGTAGGAAATAAAGACGAGCGATCAGTCAATGTACCTGGATTAATCATTAACTTATCTTTGCGCTTAACCAAAACATGTTACCCGTGAACAAGTAACTTAATAGATTCCAATGACCAAAGTCAGGGAATTGGCCTATGTCGTTAGATAAAGACAACAACATGAATGAAATATCACGTTTAGCAAATATAGTGAGATTAGATCTAGCGGGAGATGCTTGATGAGCAGTCCGACAAGCAGAGCTCTCATCTGGGTAGAAATGCTGGAGCGCTTGCCCGAGTGTGCCTGTGTGGTCACGTGATGTGCGTTTTCAGCGTTTTGGTGTGGACGGAGAGCAGTTCAGAAACGCTGGGTAAAACGCGAGTGTAGATGCGGATCGTTTTCATTCTACAACGCCGTTTTAAAACTAAAACGCACTAGTGTAAACGGGGCCTGTAACTGTCTGATGGCTTATTATGCAGGTCTTTGTCTTCTCAGGTGTGACTCACTGCATACTAATGATAGTTCACACCTTCCCGCATAAAGCAATTTCACTCAAAAAGTGACTTAGAATTTTTAATTCATTATATTGTTTTCTGTGAGCAAGTGAACAAGATCATTCTCACTTCATTTTGAAGCAAAAACACTAGACTACCAGATCCAGTTCTCAAAAGTCTTGTGCACAAATGTTCTCTGTGTGTTTCATGGCCTTGTTTCAGTGACTTCAAAATTTTAGTTTTTCACTAACCACGCATAAACGTTTCTTTCTCAAAAACACAAACACATACAAACATGCTGCTTAGGTATTATTGTAGCCCAACTTGTGCTGTTTACAGTGTTATCACACTTTAGCCATTAATATGCTTTTAAGATACTGAAAACAACACAAATGTCAGTGCATGTCAAAACTTCTCCAGAGCCCCAAAACACCCTCAGACCCCAGAGGGTTCAATACTACTGTATAACCATGTTTTGACCATTGGCGTTAACATTTACACTTAGCCTACCACCAATAGCCTGAAGCTAATCTGAGGTTAAAATAATTATTTTGTGGTTAGAAATTCTCACGATGCAAAAACAAATTGCTGTTGGGAAAAAGGAATAAGTTTTTTGTTTTTTTTTGTACAATCTATTTATTACTTTTTTTTCAATTTGCATATCACAACAGATTTCACAATTACAGAACAATAATCATGAAGGCACAGCAAGCCTTTTACCCCCCATTCTCCCTCCCAACAACCCATTCCCTTAAAAAATAAATAAATAAAATAATGATAATAAATAAATAAAATAAAATAAAAATAAATAAACAAATATAATAAAAAAGGGAAAGAGAAAAAGCAATGCATCTTTTATTCATTCATTCATTTTCTTGTCGGCTTAGTCCCTTTATTAATACGGGGTCGCCACAGTGGAATGAACCGCCAACTTATCCAGCAAGTTTTTTTTTTTAAATGCAGCGGATGCCTTTTCAGCCGCAACCCATCTCCGGGAAACATCCACACACACATTCTCACACACACACACACAACGGACAATTTAGCCTACCCAAATCACCTGTACCGCATGTCTTTGGACTGTGGGGGAAATCAGAGCACTCGGAGGAAACCCACGCGAAGGCAGGGAGATCATGCAAACTCCACACAGAAACGCCAACTGAGCCGAGGATCGAACCAGCGACCCAGCAACCTTCTTGCTGTGAGGTATTGGTCATGTAAGGGTCTTTAACTGTCCTTCTACTGTTGTGTGTGGGATGCTGTGCATACGAATTAGCATTAGCATGGTCCAAAATTCAATTCAGCTCTGCAGAAACTTCCTGTCTGAAGAGAGGTGTTAAAACTGAACACAGAGCACAGAAAGTTTTATGCTTTTATTTTTGTGTAGAGAATTCATACAGTATATAGGGCGAGGCAGTAGCGCAGTAGGTAGTGCTGTCGCCTCAGAGCAAGAAGGTCGCTGGTTCGAGCCTCGGCTCAGTTGGCGTTTCTGTGTGGAGTTTGCATGTTCTCCCTGCCTTTGCGTGGGTTTCCTCCGGGTGCTCTGGTTTCCCCCACAGTTCAAAGACATGCAGTGCAGGTGAATTGGGTAGGCTAAATTGTCCGTAGTGTATGAGTGTTTGTGTGAATGTGTGTGTGGATGTTTCCCAGAGATGGGTTGCGGCTGGAAGGGCATCCGCTGCGTAAAAACTTGCTGGATAAGTTGGCGGTTCATTCCGCTGTGGCGACCCCGGATTAATAAAGGGACTAAGCCGACAAGAAAATGAATGAATGAATGAATATTTATAACTAATTTTTAACTGAGGATTTGCACCATGTTTATTTGGACTTTGACGCATTATTTCTCATTTTTTATTTGTTCATTGTAAGTGCTGTTGTTTATGGAAACTGAAAATATATTATTTGGAAAAGGTCAAACTTGCTTCAGTATTCTGTTATTTTGTAACAATCTTTCTGTTTAGTTCATTCCCAGAACTTCTGGGCAAATACATTGTCAGTAAATAAACGCACTAGTTTTTTTCCCCACTGAACAACGCCTTAGAATAACATTGAAATTACATAAATAACAATTTAAACATTTAATTTTTTTATATTGATTTATAGTTTAGAAATGTAGTGTAGTGCGACCTTCTTGCTGTGAGGCGACAGCGCTACCTACTGCGCCTCTGCCTCGCCCCTAAATATTTACTATACTATAAATAGTTACATAACTAAACTAGATTCAGTATGGACCATCTTTAGTTTTTATGTGCCAGCATGGATATGGTGTTGACCCTTTATGCCAATCTTTGAATTGTACGGATCAGATCAGCGGATCAAAAGTTATTAAACATTTAAGAACAATACTTATTTTTAGCTGCGGGCGGCTGTTTCGGTCTTTAAGGGTTAAAGATAGCTTTTCTTAATAAATAGCTTTGGTTAGACTTTATGCTGTAATTGAAAGCTCCTCTTCTGTGAAGCGTCCAGTAAATATTTTCTTTGTCTTCAGGGGTTTTTCTGAGACTCCCTTCAGATCAGCACTTTTGCCAGGAGTACAAACAAAAAAGTTAATTAACTTCCATGAGCAGATATCTCATCTCGGTTATGGGGAGAAAATGTTTTTATTTGATTATTGTAACACTTTAAAATAAGGTTATATTAGTTAAGGTACGCTACCTGACAAAAGTCTTGTCTTTGATCCCAGCTGTAAGAGCAACAAATAATAGCTTGACTTCTAGTTAATCATTTGGAAAAGTGGCAGAAGGTGGATTTTTCTGCTGAATCATCTGTTGAGCTGCATCCCAATCATCACCAATACTGCAGAAGACCTACTGGAACCTGCATGGACCCAAGATTCTCACAGAAATCATTGTTTGGGGTTACATTCAGTATGTGGGTGTGCGAGAGATCTGCAGATTGGCAACATCAACAGCCTGAGGTATCAAGACATTTGTGCTGCCCATTACATTACAAACCACAGGAGAGGGCAAATTCTCCAGCAGGATAGCGCTCCTCATACTTCATCCACATCAAAGCTCCTGAAAGCAAAGAAGGTCAAGCTGCTCCAGGATTGGCCAGCCCAGTCACCAGACATGAACTTTATTGAGCATGTCTGGGGTGAGATGGAGGAGGCATTGAAGATGAACACAAAGAATCTTGATGAACTCTGAGAGTACTGCAGGAACACTTTCTTTACCATTCCAGATGACTTTATTAATCAGTGATGTGAGTCATGTCAGAAATGTATGGATGCAGTCATCTAAGCTCATGATGGAGTCAGACACAATATTCATTCTGTCTCCACTGCAGCAGGACTTTATATTCTATGCTGGACATTATTTCTGTTCAGTGATGAGACTTTTGTCTCAGCAGAGTCAGACCTTACTGTCCTAATTAAATCATTAAAAATCAAGGCATGATCATATTTTATTTTGGTAAGATAAGCGTAATATAGAGGGATGTGTCTTTCATATAAGCCACTTTTAATACATATATTACAGCATTTTTTTTTCATGTTTGTTAACATTATTTAATAGAAATACAATCATTCAGTGTCAGTTCACCGTGCATTAACTAATGATAACAAGCATGAGTTTGGATGTTAATAATGCATCAGTAAATGTTGAACTAATAAATACTATGCATATATTGCTCATTATTAGGACGAGTTAGTAAATACTATAACTATCATCATTACCTAATAGATCCTTATTGTTTTTGTTATTCTTAAATGTTTATGATCAGCATTTTAAGTACTTTTAAAGAAAATTATTAGACCATGTGAATTTTTTATAATTTTTCAGATATTTTAAAAGTGCTGTTTAATAGAACAAGGATATTATTTGTAGTATTTCCTATTATTTTTCTTCTGGAAAATGTTGCTTAAGTTTAATTTTAATAGTTCCCTTAAGAAGATTTTATTTAGTTTTTTTGATTGGCTACAGAACAAACCCCTGTTGTCCAATTACTTGCCTATTTAAGAACTTTCTAATTAAGCTTTTCAGTCGCACTTTAAGCTGAAAACTAGAGTATCTTCAAAATATCTAGTAAAATATTATTTACTGTCATCATGGCAAAGGCAAACTAAATGAGTTATTAGAAATCAATTTTGAAAAATAATCTCTCCATTAAACAGCGCTTGGGAACAATTTGAAAAACAATTGATTTTGCATGACTTCAAATTTATTTATTTATTTAATGAACTACCTCAAGAACTCAACTTCCAATCTAAAACCAACCAAATATCAACGTCTAATGATGTTACAGCTTGACGCTGTGTGGATGTAACCACTATGACATCTACAAGATGTTGGATTATTGTTGCCATACACAATGAATAAATGTCAGTATTTGACATCGATATGATGTTGGATTTTAGTCACTTTCTAACACAACATAAAATCCACCAAATATCAACATCATTTGATGTTGTTATTGAGCATCAAAATTATTTTTCTTCAGGAGAATGTTGTTTAAGGTTAATTAGGTTAATTTGAATAGTTCCCTTAAGAAGATTTTTTTTTTTGATTGGCTACAGAACAAACCCCTGTTGTCCAATGACTTGCCTATTTAACAACTTTCTAATTAAGCTTTTCAGTTGCACTTTAAGCTGAAAACTATAGTATCTTCAAAATATCTAGTAAAATATTATTTACTGTCATCATGGCAAAGGCAAACGAAATGAGTTATTAGAAATCAATTTTGAAAAATAATCTCTCCATTAAACAGCGCTTGGGACCTATTTGAAAAACAATTGATTTTGCATGACTTCAAATTTATTTATTTATTTAATGAACTACCTCAAGACATGGGCGATTTATAATTGCAGCAAACTGTATGGAAGCGTTTAAAGTGTCCAAGAAGATGTCCAAAATCTTTACACGCGTTGACCCAGAGACTGTTTAGATGCAAGTCACTGTTACTGTATGATGACCGAAATGGCCTTAAACACCCAGCGGGGACAAGACGTCAACATGACGACAGATTGACGTTCTACCCCAACGTCGTGCGGACATTGCATTTTGTTTGGAAATGAAAATCGGGTTGATATCAGAACTCAACTTCCAATCTAAAACCAACCAAATATCAACGTCTAATAATGTTACAGCTTGACGCTGTGTGGATGTTACCACTATGACATCTACAAGATGTTGGATTTTGGTTGCCATACTTGATTAATATATGTCAATATTTGACATCGATATGATGTTGGATTTTAGTCACTTTCTAACACAACATAAAATCCACCAAATATCAACGTCATTTGATGTTGTTATTGAGCATCAAAATTATTTTTCTTCAGGAGAATGTTGTTTAAGGTTAATTAGGTTAATTTTAATAGTTCCCTTAAGAAGATTTTTTTTTTTTTTTTGATTGGCTACAGAACAAACCTGTCACCGACTCGGTCCCAGTCATTCCCCTCGCTGGCCAGCAGAGGCCGCCATCTCCGGACTTCTAGCATTACATCATCCATACACGCTGATTGTGCATACACCTGTTCTGAATCAAGCTAACGACCCACGTACCCTTTATAAGCCAGCTCCAAACACTCAGTCAGTGCGAAGTCTTGTTTAGCCCCGGCCAGCATTACTGAGCGTCATTCCCTGCCTGACTCTTCGTGCATTACTCCAGCCTGTTTTCTGACTCTGCTTCGCCTTCTTCCTGCCCACGACCTACGCCTGATACACGGACTCTGATACTCGCTACCTGCCAACGACCCACACCTGATACACGGACTCTGATACTTGCAGCCTGCCCACGACCCACACCTGATACACGGACTCTGATACTTGCAGCCTGCCCACGACCCATGCCTGGTAAAACCCTCTGTGTCTGTTCATTGCCAGTCTTGATACTTCATAGACTGTTGTGGATGTGTGTTTGCACTTTAGTGCATACTGTGTGTTTGAATGAAAGCTTGACTAATAAATACTGCATAATGGATCCCTCCGTGTCAGTCTCCTCGTTACAAAACCCCTGTTGTCCAATGACTTGCCTATTTAACAACTTTCTAATTAAGCTTTTCAGTCGCAATTTAAGCTGAAAACTACGGTATCTTCAAAATATCTAGTAAAATATTATTTACTGTCATCATGGCAAAGGCAAACGAAATGAGTTATTAGAAATCAATTTTGAAAAATAATCTCTCCATTAAACAGCGCTTGGGAACTATTTGAAAAGCAATTAATTTTGCATGACTTAAAATTTTTTTTTATTTAATTTTTAACGTGGTAAAGTATAATGGAAACGCTTGAAAATATATACAAAATAAAAAATAACCAGCCTGATCTAACAAGGAAACTTAAGTATTTTACGTTTTGTCAGTTTATAGCTAATTTGTACGAATTCGTATGATTGTAAATGTATGATTTTAAAGAGGAGGTGTGGCACACAACCCCACCCCTAACCCCAACCGTCACTGGGTGATAAGCAAGTCGTACTAAATTGTACGAATTGGATCGAACGAATTCATACCAATTTGCCACTAAATCAAAAAGTTACGAATTGCCATGCGATAACGTTGGAAATAACACGAACAATGCTGGAATTCTTCACAATTTTTATTTATGCATTGACAAACACTTTCATCCAATACAACTTTCATATGAATAATTCATACTGTACATTCCCTTCATGAATTTACTGTATTAAGGATCACAGTTGAAAATGAAATACAAAATATTATGACAAAAACTATGACACAATAGTAACAGCTCAGCTGCGTTTGGAGATGTTTGTTTCTTGAAGTGAAACTTTTTCATTTGAATATCTCACCCACTTAAATGTCACATTCAGTATAGAAAAGTATGTTGTTCATTTGTTTTACTTCTAATAAGGATTTCAAATGTACATCCAGTAGAAACTAACTGTATAAATGACAGCATTATATAAAAATGTTCAATCAGACATCACATCTCACAGTGGTACTGTAACAACAGAGAATCACAAACTAAATACCAGTGTTAAACTAATACTGACAGTGTTTATACAGCGAAAAAACATTTGGATTTTTTTTAAAAACAAACATCAACAGTTTGGATAAACAAAAATGCTAAAATACAGTGTTTATACAGGGGGAGAAGTGGGCTTTTACAAATTAAACATTGACTGTTTATTATAGGGCTGCACAATATATCGTTTTTAGCATCGATATCGCAATGTGATCATTCGCAATAGTCACATCACAAATATATACAATTTGAGTAAAGTGTTTTTTGAGGCCTGTGTCTGTGTGAGGGTCTTATTATCGTATCCAGAGGTGTAAAGTAACTCTCAAATGACTGTAACTGAGTAGTTTTTCTCAGCTATTGTAATTTACTAAGTACTTCAATAAATGTGTACTTTTCCCTTGAGTATGTTTAGTGCAGTATTGGTACTTTTACTCCACTACTTTCCTTCAAACTGCAGTCACTACTTGTTTTCTTGTCTATGGAGATTAACAAAATCAGTCCTGTGATTCCTGTCCAACGAAATCACACATAGAAGGTAAATCACATCATAATGGACTACCTAAAGACATGGGCGATTTATAATTGCAGCAAACGGTTTGAAAGCATTAAAAGTGTCCAAGAAGATGTCCAAAATCTTTGGATGCATTGACCCAGAGACTGTTTAGATGCAAGTCACTGTTACTGTATGATGACCGAAATGGCCTTAAACACCCAGCGGGGACAAGACGTCAACATGACGACAGATTGACGTTCTACCCCAACGTCGTGCGGACATTGCATTTTGTTTGGAAATTAAAATCGAATTGATATCTGAACTCAACATCAATGTCCAACATTCAACCAAATATTAACATCTAATGATGTTACAGCTTGACGCTGTGTGGATGTTACCACTATGACGTCTATCAGACGTTGGATTTTACTTGCCATACTCAACGAATGATTGTCAGTATTTGACATCGATATGATGTTGGATTTTAGTCACTTTCTAACACAACCTAAAATCCACCAAATATCAACATTATTTGATGTTGTTATTGAACATCAAAATAACATCCTTAGACGCTGGCTAGACATTGATTTTTGGTCATCACAACCTAAATCTAACCTAATATTACTGTCTTATGACGTTGTGTGCCTGCTGGACATGGACTAAATGCATTACAGAATGTTACGTTTACACCCACAAATGACTTGTAAATGCATCAGCTTTTACACCGTAATACTCGCTACTCATGAGTACTTTTGAAAGGGCTAGTTTTCAATCATACTTTGAGTAATATTCACAACATATATGTTTACTTGACCTACATCTTTAGGAAAGTAATGGTACTTTAATTGAGTATGACTTTTAAGTACTCTTTTCACCACTGATCGCATATAATATTTATATTGTATTTACTGTTATATTGTTTTTCACAATATCGCAATATATAATTGCACAATTAAAAAAAAAACACAATGTTTGATTTTTCCAATATCGTGCAGCCCTAGTGTTTATGCAGAAACAAAACATTTCGATTTTTAAAAATCAAATACTGACAGTATACAGAAAATAAAATAGCATTTGTGTTTTAAAAAATCAAACATTAACAGTGTTTATACAGCGAGGGAAAAACACAATTATTTTTTTTTATCAAATACTTGCATTAAACGGAGAAAACATTTATGTTAAAAACAAAACAAAATACTGAGTGTTTGTACAGAAAAGCGTCTTTTTACAGGGGGGAAATAATTGTTTCTTAATCCAATATTGACAGTATTTGAACAGAAAAAAAACAATTTTTTTTAAATCAAACATTGACAGTACTTATACAGGGGGAAAAAAAAAAAAAAAAAATTTTTTCATCAAAAACTGACATAATACCAAAGAGCTTAGAATGACCAAGATGTGACACTCAATAGAATGTTCCATTGCAACAGCAGCGCCCAGCAACAGCCCCGGATTACGTCATTTTGAAGTAAAAGCGATTGAATTTGGATCTTATTGCCGTCGCTATGGCAAGCAGCTGCTTTGCCTTTTATTTTTTCATTTAAAAAGTGCATTAAAGCTGAGATACACACAATCATCAGCACTTTTAATAGTTTTTTTACAGTCTTATAATATGCTGTGGTTCTATTCGAGTTTTCATTCCAAAATGGCCGCCACGCCCTCTAGTGCCTGTTTCACAAATTGCAATAGATGTTCGCCTCTTTGTGATTCTATGCTCTTTGATTATACGGAGAAAACATTTATGTTTCAAACAATACTGAGTGTTTGGACAGAAAAAGTTATTTTTTTTTATCTAATACTGACAGTGGAAAAAATAATTGGGGTTTTTATCAAATACTGACATTATACTGAAAAAAAAACATTTGTGTTTTAAAAAATAAAATACTGAGTGTTTATGCAGAAAAAAAACATTGAGATTTTAAACAAATCAAATATTTGCAGTGTTTATACAGCTAAAAAAATATATAAAAAATTACTAACATTATACTGAGAAAATATTTGTGTTTAGAAAAACAATACTGACAGTGTTTGGACAGAAAAAAATCTAATATACAGGGGGGAAATGGTGTTTTTTAATCTAATACTGACAGTATTCATACTGACTTTTTTTGTATTTTTAAAAATCTAAAATACAGACTTTAAAAAAACTTAAATACTGACATTGTGTATACAGAAAAACATTCAGAATAAAATAAAATAAAAACAGACAGTATTTATACTGGAAAAGAAACATTTGGATTTTTAATTTATTCATGGTTGTGATGTATCTGTTAAATCATTTGATCAACTTAAAATGTCTCAAAACATTGACAATTTCAACGAAATAAAGGAAATAAAATGTAGATTCTGAAAATATAAATTTCATAACTTTTTTGGGTATATAAGCAAGGCACACAGTGTATGCTTCAACCAAATTTTATATAAAATATATTTCAAAATCTGCCTAAAAAGTCTTTTAACATATAAAACACCATGGACAATAATATGGCCATGTTTAATATAAATCTCTCTTCTATACAATCATTAATTAAATATGACAATTTTAGCTTCAGCGTTTGTCTCAGGGATATAAATCATACATGAGGAAAATATGAAATAATATGCTCATTTACATACAGTAACATCTTTCTTTTTCACCACATGTAATTAATCTTTTCAATGAAACCCTGATGGCTCTGATTAATGGCATTGTGGCATTTAGGGATCAAACCATCATTGTTCTCATTGGAATTAAGCAAAAAAAAAAAAAGGTATTTCACAAAAAGTGTAAGCATATCACAGAAAACAAAATATTTCTGGTGTCCAGAGCTTTCATTATTGTATAAAACAACACCTTCCTATCACTGAAATCCTTGCAATCATTATATTTTATCAGGTGTGTAATAAATACTCATGTAGACCTGATATTAAAAGACCTAATTCAATTACACCTTATTAACTATGCAAAATAAGAGCACAGTACGTCAAAATATGTTAGATAATTTGGCTTAATACGGTAAGATCAGTGATATTTGGTAGGACAAAATTTAGTTTAGAACTTTTGGTAAAACATTTACAATAAATCTTGATTGGTTAGGTTTACTTTCATTTCAGCATACAAATTGTATTTGCTTACATTCATACAACACGTTAAACAAACTCAAATATGCAATACGATCATTAAAAAAATCAACTATTTCATGTTTGGGACATTTTTGACCCGCATTTGTAAGGTGTCAAAAATACTTTTTTGTAAAATGATCAAGATGTATTTTGCCAAAAATATAATGTATTCAGCCTTTTCCCTGAATGTCATTCCCTTTTGAGATGGATTTTTTGATTACAAATGAAAAGTAATGTGAAATACTTCGAAATTACAGTTTACGCACAATAAAATTATATTCTGGAAATACGACAATTTATTGAAACTTTTCTCAAGATTTTACATGTTTTTCCTCAAAACACGGGTATATTTTTAAACATTATATTTAATATTATTTAATATTCCCAAAGTTTGTCTCAACATTTAAACTTTTTCTCAAATGTTTTTTTTTTAATCCAATTTATATTTTCTTCTCAAAACACAGGTTTATTGTTGACATTTAATGACTTTATTCATAACATTTTATTAACTTTTTCTTTCACAAAATTCAACTTCATCCTCAAAAATTTGCTATTGTTTTCTTAAAACAAGGTTATTTTCAAAGCTTGTCTCAACGTTTAATTAAATTGAACTTTTTCTCTCAATTTTTGATTTTTTTTCCTCAAAATTCAACTTTCTCAAGCATGTAATATTTTCTTCTCAGAATAAATTTATTCTTGACATGTGATGACATTATTCACTTTTTATTACCCTTTTTCTCAAATTTGAGGGTTTTTTTTCTTTCTCAAAATCAACTTCATTTTTTTCTTGAAATTTATTGAGTATTCTCATAAAAAAAATTTTTTTTCAAAATCCAACTTTATTTTAAAAAAGGGTATGTATTTCACAAAATAAATGTATTCTCAAAAATTATTCTTAACATTTTAAACTTTTTTCTCAAAATGCAACTTTACTCTTAAAAATTTTATAATTTCTTCTCAAAATAAAAGTTTGTTCTTAAAATGCAATGACTTTTATTAACGTTTTCTCAAAGATTTCTCAAAAAATCCAACTTTTTTCTTAAATTAAAACAAGTGTATTCTCAACATTTAATTGAAACTTTTTTTCTAAAAATAAGTTCATTCTTAAAATGTAATAAATTTATTCTCAACACTTTATTTAAACTTTTACATAATTTAAGTTTATTCTTAACATTTTATTCTCAAGATCCAACTTTACTCTCAAAATCTTTTATTTTTTTCTCAAAACAAGTTAATTCTCGGCGTTTAATTTAAAAACCAATTCTCAATTTTGAGGTGTATTCTTTTTTTTCTTTTCAGTTTATTTGAGCTTTTTTTTTTTTAAGTCTAATATGTGATCATATTCTGAGCTCATCTGCTTGCCTGTATAAAATTCTGCATCATCAATATGGCATATGTTGAATATAGCATTTGTTGCATATGGCAATATGGCATATGTTGATCATTTAATATCAGGGTTTTAGTATTTGAGGACACATTAAGGGTTTTTTACATTTAAGTCCTTCTTTGTTTTCGAGATTGCTGAATATAAATCATTAACTTGCGGTCTGTCTTCTTGGAATTTCTACATGTAAATATCTGTGGCTTGAAACAAGCTTGTGCTTTTCATGTTGATTCCAGTCTGAAAATTATGAATAAATCATAATTCATTAATTCAGACAGTGGTCACAGTTTTCAAACACTGCAAAGAAAATGATTTTCTAGCTTAGTGTTTTTGTCTTGTTTTCTATTAGAAATGTGTGAAATTTTATGAACTCAAGAAACAAGTTGCTGCTTTTCAAATAGTTTTTAGGTTGAACACATTAAACTGACTTCAAACCATCAGGCCAGTCGGCAACTATAGCCTAGTGGTACTGTGCGCCGACATGTATAGCACAGAAGTGCTCACGGCGACCCGAGTCCGATTCCCCGCTTGAGGTCTTTTGCCGATCCTCCCCCTCTCTCTGCTCCCAATGTGCTCCTGTCTAAAATCTCCTCTGTCCTACATCATAATAAAGGTGAAAACCCATAAAAAAAATGATAATAATAAACCATCAGGCTGAATCTTGTGCAACTTAAAAAAAAAATAAGAAGCTTGATTTAATTATTTAAATAAGAAAACATGTATATTTTTAATTAATACTTGATACGTTTTCAGTAAATTAAACTTCATACTGTAAATAATTTTTCCTCTCAAATAAATGTATCTTGGTGTAAAAGTATTTACATTTCCAGTATCAAACAAGACAAGTTCACTGAATACGAGAATCATATTTTGCATGTTTTTTTCTTCTATATTTCTCCAGCAGTCATGCTTTCAGTGTTTTCTCCATCAGTTTTTACATAGAAGGCATGTTCTGCTTGCTGATGTCCTTCTGAAATGGTCTAATTTGATGTTGTGTGTGTGTGTGTGTGTGTGTGTGTGTGTGTGTGTGTGTGTGTGTTAGATGAGTCTCTCTTCCGGAGGCACCTTCAGCACGCTGCCCATCTCCATTCGTGCTCCTGCTGCCTCCTGCCGGCTGGGGCTGTATGTTCCCTCCGAGCGGCGCTTCTTCCGGGCGCTGAAGATCAGGCAGAGCAGAGCCAGAGCCGCCAGCAGTACGGAGAGACCCGCCAGCGGGACCAGGAGCAGCAGCCACGGCCATAGCTCCTGCTGAAGCTGCTTCTAAACAAAGCGAGGCAAGTTTATTTCTATAGCACATCTTATACACAATGTGTTTAAACATTGTATTTTACAGTGCTTTCCATAAACAAGAATGAAAGAAGAATAAGAAATAAAGACAATGATTAAAAATGTGTTAAACAGGTTTTAAAAGAATGAAAAATAAGGACATAATAGTGTGATCTGTGGGTCGTAGCACAGTGCGCAATCAGTAAAGGCACAGCTAAACACAACCCAAGCTCATTCTGAAAACGTGGCCCCGCGGACGTTTCTGGAGACCGCGATTTACGTGGCCGGAGGTACGTATGGTCGCATTTCGTTTTTTCGAGCGAACGCTACGGGGCGGCTGGCTGTGACGGCTTACTCACCTCCGTGTGGAGGGCTTTCCCGCCGCAACCTGTTTGTCCGCTTAGCGGCGGCGGAGCGGAGCCCCGGAGGAGGACGACGACCGGGTTCAAGTCCGGGGAAGAGCACTTCCGGAAATCAGGTAAGATGAAAAACAGAATCCAAAAAAATAAAAGCGAACGAGTTTGTGACGGGCGAGAATGCGGCGAAATCTGAAAAAGCGGTCAAAATTGGACGTGAGCTTTTGCTTTTTCTTTCTGGACGGCTTTTGTAAATCATGGCTTGGGTTTAGGGAAGGAGGAGGGTGGCTGGGTCGGCCGATTGGCCGGCCGCCCAATCGATCGTTCAGTCATTCAGTCTGTCAGTCGGACTGACGGTCGCTTGACAGCGGCCTCCAACGGCTTTTCGCACGAGAACAGCGCCGGTGCGAATGGCACGCGCTCCCGAGAGGCGTTCGAGACGCAAAAAAGCGCAGCACAGCGGCCTCTCGCGGATTCGCGAAAACAAAAGCCGCAAAAATACATACCTCCCAGGACGTATTTCGCGGCCTCCAGAAACGTCCGCGGGGCTACGTTTCCACACTGAGCCTGGGTTGGCTAAACAGATGTGTTTCAGTCTTGATGTGAATGTGCGTAATGTTGGAGCACATCTGATCATTTCTGGAAGCTCATTCCAGCAGCGGGGGGCGCTGTTAGTAGCTGAAGGTGGATTCACCCTGCTTTGACTGAACTCTTGGAATTTCTAGTTTATATGATCTGAGTGATCTGTTAGGTTTGTATTCAGTGAGCATATCTGTGATGTATTGAGCTCCTAGGCCATTTAGGGATTTATAGATCAGTAATAATACTGTAAAATCTATTCTGAGTAAACTGGGTGCAATTGAAGTCCTGAAGACTAAAGGGGAATGGGAAGTAGAAACTCACAGTAATCTGACAGTTTTCTCCACTGAAGTCCGGCAAACACTCACAGAAGTAGAGATTGTGTCTGTTCACACATGAGCCTCCGTTCAGACACGGCTCGGACACACACTCGTCTATATCCAGCTCACACCTGCAGAACAACACACACACACACACACACACCTGTATGACAATTGGAATTGATATGCAATGGAAGTTCTTTAAATAAGCTAATGCAGATTTCTTATTGTGTTTAGAGATGTACAGTACTTATTGATTGAAAGTGTTTGTGTAAAAAACTCAATTTAAAAATCATTGTATTATTAAATAAGTTTCCGGACTTCAATTATTCGACATGACCTTACAATATTACAATTGAAAAATTATATAATGTGGAAAGGGTTTAAATAATTAAGTGCAGATTTCAATTTATCTTATTGCTTTACTTCTTTATTTTAGTTCATCTAGTTTACACGTTTCCTGATTTAAATCGATTTGACATGATCTTAGATAGGGATGGGTAACAAAACTGCACTTTATCGGTATCGGTGCTACATTATAAAAGACCGAAGTATCGATAAGCTCTGACGTTAACAGTTCTGCTATCGGTACTGGAGAGTTATTGCTGAATAGACATTACACACAGTAGCATAATTTAACTGACCAACCTTTTCTAATTTGCGATATTTGATATTCGTCTGCACAGTTGGCATCTCATGATAAATGCCTGTGTTTCTGGCGAGAGCATCACTTGTAAAAGCCTTCACAGTTCTCGGCTGTGCGCACGCACTCAGCGGAGGCTCGCACTAAGCGCACACAGACCCGTGTGAACCAGCTTATGGAGAGAACCAAACGGGTTGTATTTCCTCAGTGGACAGCCACAATGCCCGTTGCAACAAACGCAGCAAGTTGTTTTCTTGTATAAGCGGAAATGCAGGCAATCGGGCTACAGCAATGCAATGTAATAAAAAGTTTTTGACTGCTACTAACTGCAACATTACATCATCCACATCTTTATGTCATGGGGCAACCATTACTGCATCAAAAATGGTGAAAAGCCTTGGAGTAACGATTGATGACCAACTAAACATCTCTGACCACATTTCTAGAACTGCTCGATCTTGCAGATTCGCACTCTATAACATCAGAAAGGTCCGACCCTTCCTATCTGAACATGCAGCTCAACTCCTTGTTCAAGCTCTTGTTCTCTCCAGACTGGACTTTTGCAACTCTCTACTAGCCGGGCTTCCAGCTAACTCTATCAAACCTCTTCAGCTGCTCCAGAACGCAGCAGCACGAGTGGTCTCTAATGAACCTAAAAGATCACACGTCACTCTGCTGCTCATCCGTTTGCACTGGCTGCCAGTTGCTGCTCGCATCAAATTCAAAGCTCTGATGTTTACCTACAAAGTGACTTCTGGCTTTGCTCCTTCTTATCTGCTCTCACTTCTGCAGATGTATGTGCCCTTCAGAAACTTGCGTTCTGTGAATGAACATCGCCTCGTGGTTCCATCCCAAAGAGTGAAGAAATCACTTTCCCGAACGCTCGCGTTCAATCTGCCCAGTTGGTGGAATGAACTCCCTAACTGCATCAGAACGGCAGAGTCACTCGCTGTCTTCAAGAAACAACTAAAAACTCTATTTAGTCTCCACTTCCCTTCCTAGTCTGCAATTGCCTCTCTGGCTCCACCGCTAACTGTACTACTACAAAAAAAAAAAAAAAAAAACTTACATCACTAATGCATTGCGTCTTACACTTCACATACCTGAAAATTGCCTACAGCACTTAATCATTGTTGCTCTTATAGTTGTGTAAATTGCTTCCTTGTCCTCATTTGTAAGTCGCTTTGGATAAAAGGGTCTGCTAAATGACTAAATGTAAATCTAAATGTCAGCAGTCAATCACCTAAATTAGTGTAATATTAATAGTTAAACAAACACACACATTCAGTTACAATGAAAACAGTATTTCTTCTGCAGTAGCCTAAATAAATCTTAAAAAATAAAAATACTTTTACATCAGCTGTGTTTACAAATATAGACTATAAATAGCCTAATAATAAACTGTACTTATTAATAAATTATAAAGAAACAGCTTATTTTTACATTGCAAGATGCTCTAAAACTGTCACACAGTTAAAACCCAAAACACTGTTAACTCATGTGAATGTGTTCAATAAAAATCATAAACATAATCTCATTTAACTGCATTTTGCAACTCAAAGAGGGTATTTTCAACTGCAGGGAGCACAACAAACCAAGAAAGATCCTGACTTCTGCCAGAAAAGTCAAAGATGTTGATTTTTCTCCAGAAGATGGTTAAAAAGTGAGAGTCATTTTCCTTCAAACCATTGTACAATCTTTTACAGGAAAAAAAATATTTATTTGTTTACCAATTATTGGTTTTGTTTTATTTTACATTAAAACGTAATAATAAAATAAAGAGTTGTTAATTTTGTTGTTAATTTGTTTTTTTCATTAAAAAAACACTACAAAAAGTACTAATAAGAGAACTGTTAGAGTACCAAACCGATAAGTGGTATCGATAAAAGCAGTAATAGTGTTAAAACCTTAACAATACCATACAGTATTGCAATTTTAACCATTTAAACAATACAAAAACAAGTTAAAACAGATAAAAATTGAATTTCTAAATGAAATTAGACGTGTGACATCATTAATAGGAAATGTCTAGATAGATTTAATGGTGGAAAAATTGCAGTGCAATGGAAATTTTAAATAAATAAATGCAGATTCAGGCATATCATCAGCCGAGGACAAAAAAGAAGGTAGACAAGACCCCGCCCCCTTCAAAACAAAAAAGAATATATAAAAATAAAAACATCAATGCCGAAATACAGAAAACTGCTAAATGATGGATATTTTTCTTGAAGAGTGGGGTTGTGATGTGGTCATGTGATGTCACCTGACTCCAGTGAATCCTGGTCTGCAGGTACAGTTGGCTCCCCATGATCCTTCACTGCAAACGCCTCCATTCTCACACTGCAGATCCACATCACACTCACGAGGAGGAAACCGCCATCTGACGGAGGACAGTGGATGAGTGTGGAATCATGGGAGTTGTGTTTCATTTACTTTTAAGGGTGTTTCTAAGTGCAAAGTCCTGAAAATTTCACACTAAATTATTCGGCCTCTTGTGAATTTATTTATTTTTTTCTTTTTAAATGTTTCCCAAACGATCTTTGGCATTTTTGACAGCATTTTGTAAAAATTTCCAAAAACCATTTAAAACCTTTAAAACCATTTTAAGGTCAATATTATTAGCCCCCCTTGAGCAATATTTGTTTTGGATAGTCTACAGAACAAACCACTGTTATACAATGACTTGCCTAATTACCCTAACCTGCATACTTAACCTAGTTAAGCCTTTAAATGTCATTTTAAGCCAAGTACAAGTATTTTGAAAATATCTAGTCAAATATTATTTACTGTCATCATGGCAAAAATAAAATAAATCAGTTATTATGAATGAGCAGTGTTGGGCAAGCTACTTGACAAATGTAGTGAGCTAAGCTATTAGCTACTCTGCTTAAAATGTAGCTTAACTACACTAAAGCCACCCCCTGGGAAATGTAGCAAGCTAAGCTAAAAGCTACATGGCAAAAATAGCTTAGCTACATCCAAGCTATTTTTACAATTTTATTTTTAAATCGAGGCAACTTTAATCCAAGTCAATTCTATCCTAGTGTTCAATAAATCTGTCAATGAAACATATGAAGCAGAATAGTTCAGTTAAATTATTTACTGTAAATAATATGCTGTACTAAACAGAAACACATTATAGTATATAACAGCAAAAACAAAAATTTAAATAAAACCAGGTGTTACACATTTAAAATACTATAGTAATTTATAGTAAAGGGAAATACTTATGATATATATATATATATATATATATATATATATATATATATATATATATATATATATATATATATATATATATAGTAGATTAGATTAGATTCAACTTTATTGTCATTACACATGTACAAGTACAATGCAACGAAATGCAGTTTAGGTCTAACCAGCAGTGCAATAGCAGCAAGTGCAGGATACAGGAATAAATTATAAAGCGCAGTTATAGAAAACTATGGTGATATTTACAGATGGGATGGATGTACTATGAACATTATATACAGGTTGGATAAGCTATGAACAGATTTACAATATATGAATATATGTGCAGGTTGCTATTAATAATCAGTAGTGTGCAGATAGATAAACATGATTACAAGTGTATATGTAACAATATATGAATATATGTACAGGTTGCTATTAATAATCAGTAGTATGCAGATAAATAAGCATGATTACAGTGTATATGTATAGTGGGTGTGTACATAATTACAAATGCCCATATGCAGTGGGTATGTACAGTTCAATAAGTAAACGGTTCAATGTGGTGCAGAAATTAAGTTATTGCATCTTAGCATGTACTTCTCGAGGTATGGTCACAAGGAATCCTGCTTTAGTAATAACTCCGCTCCCTCAGTCATCTTTCCATCAAGCAAGTTTCACCAGAGGTGGCAGTAACGCACCAAAAAGTTTGTTGTCGAACACCGTAAAACAGGAAGAAGAAGAAATCATCCGTCTCCCTTTCAAATGGATTTACTTTCTTCGGCTAGACACTGGCCTCACAGCTCTGTGAATGTCGGTGCATCACTTATTGATCCGTGATTGGTAAATGAAGCTTGTGTGGACGCGACTGCGCTACTTGACTAATAAAATAGCTTTGCTACTGAAAAACTATTTGATTTAGAAAGTAGCGACGCTAACATCACGCTACTGAGAATGTAGTTAAGCTAGTAGCGTCACTACTTGTAGCGACGCTACTGCCCAACACTGGAAATAAGTTATTAAAACTATTATGTTTAGAACTTCTTTCCATTAAACAGAAATTGTATAGTATAAATATAGTAAAATATACAGGGGGCTAATGATTCAGGAGGGTTAATAACCCAACTGACTTTAATTGTATATCTTTAGTCATTGTTCAGACTCACCGGCAGTATGGCCCTGTGTGTCCAGGCAAACAAACACACGTGTATCCGCTGACAGTAGCCACACATGACCCTCCATTCTCGCATTGATGATCCTTGCACTGGTCCACCTCCACATCACAGTTCTTCCCACCAAATCCAACCGGACACCGGCACTCATAATCCCCCAGCAGATCCTGACAGGACCCCTGAACACAGGGCTGCTCTCCACATTCGTCAATATTCTCCTGGCAGCGCTCGCCGGTCCATCCTGGAGCACATTTACACACGGCAAGATTAAAGAGATCCGTGCACGTGCCATTATTCAGGCAGGGCTCGGAAAGACATAAAGGAGATCCAATGCATCCTAAATGAGGCTCCAGCATCCCACCGATTCGGATGAATTGAGTTTTTTGTGGCGCCTCTTCATTTAGAGGTCCGAAAAATGATAGGTGAACTCCACCGATGCGCACTTCGCCCAAACACCCAGTGTAGTTTTCTGCCAGCATCACAGTGGAGGAGTTAAAAAAGTCTACATTTCCAGCAGGAGAGAGACTGAATCCTGCAGGATTTCCATCAATTGACATGTGCCAACGAAACGCTGATATTCTCGAGCTGGATGCATAGAGCTCCACTTTATGCCATTCTCCATCAGAAACGGTGACGTCGCTGATGAAAGCGTGAACTTCAAGACTATTACTATCACGAAACTTCACGATGATGGAGGAGTTTAGTAGCCCCATGCAGAAGAACTCGATTCCATTGGAGGAGCGTAAAATGGTCCCGTTTTCTTCTCGCGTCCGCAGATCCATTGAAATTCTCATCACAGGCTCAAAAAATGAGCCGTTTGCGCTGAACTTCAGGGCGTTGTTTTCAAATGTGGCGTTGGCTAAACCTGGAGTGAACACAAAACATTGGATTTAGCTAGTGTAGTCATTTGCTCTGTCAAAAACTGAATGTGAATACAGCAGAGTTTTAAGACTGCAGACGCTAGGCAGAGATGTGTTCGGCAGAAGAAATCAATTTAAAAGTCTGAGGTCAGAAAGATTTTAAATGTTTTTCAAAGAAGTCTATTAGCACCTAAAAATGTGCAGGGCTCCAAATGAACCTTTTTGCTTGGTAGCACCGGTGCTCCTAAAAATGTAGGCGCATCAGCCAAAATCTAGTCGCACCCACCAATTATGAGCACCGTTACTACAAGTTTTATTCAAACATATTTATTGCATTTGAAATCAACAGTAATCAAACTAACAAGCAAAAAAAAAAAATATATATATATATATATATATATATATATATATATATATATATATATATATATATATATATATATATATATATATATATGCAGGCGTAAGGAAAATATGTCTCAACAAAATCCCGTTATCACAAGAAAATAGATTTTTATAACATAACTGAGTGACTAAAAGGTACACAGAGCGCTCACCGGCCCTGCACACACTGCTTGACATGAATACATCTGTTATCTATATAACTGTGCAGTTCTCACGGGTGCTGTCTGATATTGCACTGATGCTTTTGACATGTACTGTACCTTATTATATGCATACGTCATGTTAGCATAGTAATACCGGTCTTTTTATGAGTAACGATGTTAGTTTACTCAGTGCAAGCCCGTTTGCGATGGTGTACGTGGTGTTGAATTTGGCATATATCTGTCACTTGCACGGCAGACAGCATCTGGCGATTATATGCTGTGTGGCAAACAGTTACCTGAAGATTCCATCCCACAGACTTCTTATAGCGGACTTGAAGCAAACGGAAGTCTTTTATCCACTCTTGGAAAAGTGTAGATGGTGGATTAACATTCAGCACATAATCACTAGTAAGATGTGTCATTATTTGTAACTTTATATGCCATGGTTTCTATAACAAAATCTGTCAGTGTTATCTTCATTCTCATCTTCAGCGCTTTACAGTTTTTCGCGGTAGCAGCTCTCCCTGTCATCCCAAGCCAGACGGCACTGACTGAGTGATTGACAGCTGATATTAACCAATCATTCGTGTTCAGAGCTAGAGCAGTGGTGGGCCAATAAGAAGAGCGCAAAGGCGGGGCAAGCATTATGAACTTGGCTTTGTTTACTGCAGCAAGTTGACATGACAACAGTTGCAAACCATTCCTGAGCGCTGCGTTTCAAGTGCAGACAAAGAGCTTAGAGATGCATTCTGCGTGAATGTGTCTTGAATCCGCACATGTGGTGAACATATTGCAGTAAAAACTGGTTGCACACAACAATTTTAAGCACTCGCACTAATGCTCCCAAATATATTTTAAGGTTGCATAAATAGAATTTCGGGCGCATATGCGACCAAAATGATCGCAATTTCAAGCCCTGATTTGTGGCAAAGAGGTTTGGAATCTAATTTTAATGTGGATCAGTGGGAGACTATATGCCTGAATACTCTCATTCCCCTTTCCAGTAATAATTTCCGGTAAAACAGTTGAACAAAACTATACAATTATGCACAGGATGTATCTGACCCCACTGTGTTTGAGCAAAATGTACGCCAATGTATCATCCAGGTCACGTGACATCATCCAAGTCACCTTCCAATTGCATAAAACATCATTCAATTGGAAGAAAAATGTTAGGCCTCTCTTTTCTCACTGATTTTTACCACTTTACATTTGGAAAGAATTAGCTTTGCCACCTTTGGGAACTCTGCAAAAAAAAATTTCAAACACAACATAAGGGCTAATGTTTCATTTCTAAAGAGTTGTAAGTTGTTGTTTTTTTTTCTCTTTACATCCATCCGTCTCTTTGTAGGTCATATATGTTGCCATTTTCCCTGGTTTCATGCTTTATTTTACTTTTTGTACAGATTATTGTTACATGACGGGTTTGTGTGTCTCTTCTTTGTTTTTTTATGTCTGCAAAAATTATAATAAAACATCAATAAAGCACAGATTCATCCAAACATTCATTCATTCATTCATTTTCTTGTCGGCTTAGTCCCTTTATTATTCACAGCGGAATGAACCACCAACTTATCCAGCAAGTTTTTAACGCAGCGGATGCCCTTCCAGCCGCAACCCATCTCTGGGAAACATCCACACACACATTCACACACACACTCATACACTACCGACAATTTAGCCTACCCAAATCACCTGTACCGCATGTCTTTGGACTGTGGGGGAAACCGGAGCACCCGGAGGAAACCCACGCGAAGGCAGGGAGAACATGCAAACTCCACACAGAAACGCCAACTGAGCCGAGGTTCGAACTAGCGACCTTCTTGCTGTGGGGCGACAGCACTACCTACTGCGCCACTGCCTCGCCCTTCATCAAGAGTTTGCTGCAGTAGGAGAGGCCACTGTGGACATTTTTAAATTTTCTAATAAAGTACCTCAGAAGGTGAAGACGAAATGCAATTAATTGTTATCCAGTCACTAATGAGTCTTATACTCACACTCATAACCGTCAGGTAAATCCACACACCGAGTCCTGGGGTCACAGGGGTCGCTAACACACCAGACACGAGTTTCACACGTCTTTCCAGAGAAGTTAAGCGGACAGAGGCACATAAAGTCATTCCAGATGACCTGACACTTCCCTCCGTTCAGACACGGCTTCATCTGCAAACACACACAAATAAATCAGTCAAAAACCTGAGAGAATGTAAAAGTGAAAGACTCTCAGAAGCCAGCACTCACTTACAGGTATTTACACCTACCTTACAAAGTCAATTACACCTACACTTTTTCAAAGTAAAGTCAACTAATCGCTTTAAAAGCAACAGGTTTACTCACTTTTTTTAAAGTCAACTAATCATTTTAAAAAGTGAGTAAACCTGTTGTTTTTAAAGCGATTAGTATATTTAAAAAGTGAGTAAACCTGCTGATTTTAAAGCGATTAGTTGACTTTAAAAAAGTGCGTAAACCTGCTGATTTTAAAGCGATTAGTTGACTTTAAAAAAGTGCGTAAACCTGCTGATTTTAAAGCGATTAGTTGAATTTAAAAAAGTGAGTAAACCTGTTGATTTTAAAGCGATTAGTTGACTTTAAAAAAAGTGAGTAAACCTGTTGATTTTAAAGCGATTAGTTGACTTTAAAAAAGTGAGTAAACCTGCTGATTTTAAAGCGATTAGTTGACTTTAAAAAAGTGCGTAAACCTCCTGATTTTAAAGCGATTAGTTGACTTTTAAAAAGTGAGTAAACCTGCTGATTTTAAAGCGATTAGTTGAATTTAAAAAAGTGAGTAAACCTGTTGCTTTTAAAGCGATTAGTTGACTTTAAAAAGTGAGTAAACCTGTTGCTTTTAAAGCGATTAGTTGACTTAAAAAAGTGAGTAAACCTGTTGCTTTTTTTTAAAGCGATTAGTTGACTTAAAAAAGTGAGTAAACCTGTTGCTTTTAAAGCGATTAGTTGACTTTAAAAAGTGAGTAAACCTGTTGCTTTTAAAGCGATTAGTTGACTTAAAGTGCGTAAACCTGCTGATTTTAAAGCGATTAGTTGACTTAAAAAAGTGAGTAAATCCTGTTGCTTTTAAAGCGATTAGTTGACTTTAAAAATTGAGTAAACCTGTTGATTTTAAAGCTGTTAAATGACTTTAAAAAAGTCAACTAATCGCTTTAAAATCAACAGGTTTACTCACTTTTAATAAGTAAAGTCAACTAATCGCTTTAAAAGCAACAGGTTTACTCACTTTTTTAAGTCAACTAATCGCTTTAAAAGCAACAGGTTTACTCACTTTTTTAAAGTCAACTAATCGCTTTAAAAGCAACAGGTTTACTCACTTTATTAAGTCAACTAATCGCTTTAAAAGCAACAGGTTTACTCACTTTATTAAGTCAACTAATCGCTTTAAAAGCAACAGGTTTACTCACTTTATTAAGTCAACTAATCGCTTTAAAAGCAACAGGTTTACTCACTTTTAATAAGTAAAGTCAACTAATCGCTTTAAAAGCAACAGGTTTACTCACTTTTTTAAGTCAACTAATCGCTTTAAAAGCAACAGGTTTACTCACTTTTTTAAAGTCAACTAATCGCTTTAAAAGCAACAGGTTTACTCACTTTATTAAGTCAACTAATCGCTTTAAAAGCAACAGGTTTACTCACTTTATTAAGTCAACTAATCGCTTTAAAAGCAACAGGTTTACTCACTTTATTAAGTCAACTAATCGCTTTAAAAGCAACAGGTTTACTCACTTTATTAAGTCAACTAATCGCTTTAAAAGCAACAGGTTTACTCACTTTATTAAGTCAACTAATCGCTTTAAAAGCAACAAGTTTACTCACTTTAAGTTAACTAATCGCTTTAAAAGCAACAGGTTTACTTTCTTTTTTTTTTTAAATCAACTAATTACTTCAAAGCAAAGGTTTTATTCACTTTGTTAAAGTCTGCTAAATGCTTTAAAGGCAACTTTTGCAAAAAAGCAAAACTTTGCAAAGCAATCATGAAGGTTTACTTACGTTGCTGAAGTCAACTAATCAGTTCAAAAGCAAAATGTTTACTCGTTATTTCTAAATGTAAAGTCAGCTAATCACTTTTTACTGTATTTGTCTAATACTTCCATCAGTCTGACCTTGCACGTCTGGTCCCCCACGCAGCCCTCCAGCACATTGGATGAGTTTCTGGGTAAGTAATTAGCGTGTTGTGGCTTCTGGCTGATGCTGCCGGAGTACATGAACAGTTGTGTGTCGTCGATTCGGACGTCCTGCAAACAGCCTTTGAAATATCCTCCCCACAGCGCAGAGTTCTCTCCTTCAGGAAGACCACCGAGATACACAACATCTCCCACTTGCACCTCGAAGCCACTGTAGATCATAGGAATCCGCTGCGTTTGGTTAAATAA
The DNA here is from genome assembly GCF_049306965.1 of Danio rerio. NCBI lineage: Eukaryota > Metazoa > Chordata > Actinopteri > Cypriniformes > Danionidae > Danio > Danio rerio. The sequence goes on along the minus strand of NC_133183.1, from coordinate 4,130,574 downwards.
TATAACTCCCGGCTCTGTTTTAATGGACATGAAGAGCTTCTCCCCATTGGTCAGGAAGTCAGAGGCTCTTCTGATGGAGCTGTATATTGATATATACAGTGAGCCGTTTTTCAGAAATAAAGTGAGGTAGGGTTGATTGTCGTGCTGGAGCTGGAGGACCAGGCCGTTTAAGTGGCGTGATCTGAGCCATAAAGACACCGTAACGTCACGGCTGTGATTCTGCATGATGGGAAACGCAGCGAAGCTTCTGTTGCGCTCGTGACTGAACGTCCATGAAGTGTGCTCTGTGGAGAAACCCAGCCGCAGGATTTAAACATCAATATGATAACAACAATACATTATTAAAGGACACATGAAATCAAAACTAACCATGTTGATTTTGTTAGCTCAAGTTGCTAGTTTTGTGGTGAACGATTATTCTGTGCATGTCATTAAAAAAAAAATTAAAAATGGTTTGTCCTTGTAATCTTTAACTGAAATCTGAAAATGCATTTCCTGGTTGTTTTGAGTCCAATTCTCAGATTACGTCTGTTTGAGATATTGGGTGTGGCTAACATACACTAAAAAACATTGGCCACTATCATACACCTGACGCAAGGCGTGACGCAAATGTTGTTTGCTAGTTTCAGCTTGACGCAAGTGTCGTTTTGACTTGTTGCAGCACCCTGTTTAAATAGCCCTACTGAAAAATCCAGCTTAAACCAGCCTAGGCTGGTTGGCTGGTTTTAGCTAGTCGACCAGGCTGGTTTTAGAGGGGTTTTGGCCATTTCCAGGCTGGTTTCCAGCCATTTCCAGCCTGGTCTTAGCTGGTCAGGCTGGGTGATGTCCAGCTAAAACCAGCTTGACCAGCATAGCCAGGCTGGGAGCCCAGCCAAAACCAGCTATATCCAGCTTAAACCAGGCTGGTCAAGCTGGCTTTAGTTGGATTTAGCTGGTCATTTTCCAGCCTGACCAGCTAATACCAGGCTGGAAATAGCTGGAAACCAGCCTGGAAATGGCCAAAACCCCTCTAAAACCAGCCTAGTCAACCAAGCCTAGGCTGGTTTAAGCTGGATTTTTCAGCAGGGAGCAAATGCATTTGCGCTTATGTGCGCCCATAGGCGTTACAGGCAAAAAAAGGAGGCGTGTTGAGGCGCATCGCTGACGCGTTGCTATTTTATGGGAACTAAAATAGACTGTTCAATAGACCAGATGAGATAAGGTCTAAAGTCCAGCGCAGAGTGCGTTAGTTGTGCGCCTCACTTACACATTGCTTAAAACACCCAGGATGTACAGCAATACGCAAATATCTTTGCAGATGAAAAAGAATTAAAGGAGAAAAATCCTACAATAATTGTTATTTTCTACATAATTATAAAACCACCACCTCCATGCCTTCTATATCTGTTTTTTTTTTAGTTTATTCATAACAATTTGCTTTTGTATAATGCTATTGTTTGTAGCAGTATTATTTATTACATGCAGATTTATATTTGTTTTGTTTTTTTAAAGCAAGCCTAGATTTGCCCACCTGTCAGGTTTTAGACCATGTGGGGCACAGCATGTGCATTTGGATATAACTCAGTTGTTTGAGCACACTTCGTTATTATTGTTCATTTATTTGTTTGCTGGAAATTAGAACTGAATTTAGAAATAGTTTTAAAACAAATCTTTGTGCTTAACAAACAAAATTAATTATGTAGGCTAATGGATGTCTGTGCGTACAACAAGTTTCCCTATCCACGAGAGTGAAAGTGTAAGTAAAGAATGAGGAGGCTCATTTCTCACTCTCGTGCTGCAGATGCTGTTTTCTCGCTAGTTAAGCGCTCAGTTTTTCCACTCACAAAGTCGTCATGTAAATAGCAAATGCGCCATGGCGCGACATAACTGGCTCTTAAAGGGAATGGGAGAAGAGACTCTGATTGGTTTATTCTCAAAACACACCTATAACTCATTCTGAGAATAAGCTCAACCCTGTTAGACCATGCGCCACAGCGCAAAGCTAGTTTTTCCGTCCCTTAAAATAGCAAAAGTGGATTCTGACACGCTCTTAATGCTTTTGCGCCCTGCACTTTGGACTTTGCACCAAGATCGTTAAAATGGAACCCACAGAGTTATTTATTTAACCCAATGGTTGAGTTAAAAATATTTGGTGCTTTGTTGGATTATTTTTAACCTTTATTGGGTTATTTATTAAATAACTCAACCAGTTGGGTTAAATATTTGGTGCTTTGTTGGGTTATTTTAAATCTTTATTGGGTTATTTATTAATAACTCAACCAGTTGGGTTAAAAATTTAGAATTTCAACAGTCAACTGATTTAACTTACATAGAACAGCTGTATTAATACACGTGCGCAATGTTTTTGCATTATAATGTTTATTTAAGCTTAAGCTCAAGTTTATTTAGCTTTTTTTATCAAAATAACCTCTCCGTGTCATGTTTTTCTGTTTTCACGCTTAAATATTGATGATACAAACACAAACGTGCGCTTCGTAGCCGATCTAAATTAAATGGAATCTGTCTGGAACTTAAAATATAGTGGAAATAAAGCATTTTCAATATTTTTGAAAACTGCATGTTATTTATTTACACAGCTACAATAGTAATACAACTATAGAAAAAAATACATTTAATCAAAATAACCCAATGTTATCAAAAAACTATATCAGTTATTTGGGGCAGGAATATCAGTCATTTAGGGTAGGCCAAACAGTCCTTTAGGGCTGGGCTATCAGTCATTTAGGTTGTGGGTATCAGTCTTTTAGAGTGGGGCTGTCAGTCCTTAAGGGCGGGGCTGTAAGTCATTTAGGTCAGGGGTTATCAGTCATTTAGGGCAGGGCTGTCAGTCATTTAGGGTAGGCCAACCAGTCATTTAGGGTGGGGCTGTCAGTCATTTAGGGTAGGCCAACCAGTAATTTAGGGTGGAGCTGTCAGTCATTTAGGGTAGGCCAACCAGTCATATTGGGTGGGGCTGTCAGTCATTTAGGGTAGGCCAACCAGTCATTTAGGGTGGGACTGTCAATCATTTAGGGCAGGGCTGTCAGTCATTTTGGGTGGGACTGTCAGTCATTTAGGGCAGGGCTATCAGTCATTTAGGGTGGGACTGTCAGTCATTTAGGGCAGGGCTATTAGTCATTTAGGGTGGGACTGTCAGTCATTTAGGGCAGGGCTATTAGTCATTTAGGTTGGGGGTATCAGTCATCTAGAGTGGGGCTATCAGTCCTTAAGGGCGGGGCTGTCAGTCATTTAGGGCAGGGGTTATCAGTCTTTTTAGGTGGGGCTATCAGTCATTTAGGGTGGAGCTATCAGTTCTTTAGGGCAGGCTATCAGTCATCAGTGGTGGAGCTAACCTTCTCTCCTCCTCGAAATGTCTTTTCTTCCTTTCTGGTCACATGGAATGTCTTTGGGTGGGGCTAACAGGCCTTTAAGGGCAGGTCTATCAGTCATTTAGAGCAGTGCTACCAGTTCATTGGGGCGGTGCTATCAGGGTTCTGTGCCTCTGTTTGGCAACTTTAAAGTTTTGTGCTCAGAGATTTGAAAATGTATATTTTGGTCATGAAATTAGATCTAAAACAATTTTAAAAACTGTAAAAGCAGATCCGACCTCACCTTCAGAACAGTGCTCTCCATAATACGGCCTGTGGCAGACACACGTGTAGTTTGACCACAGATCCACACAGCGTCCATGATCAGAGCAGGGGTTCACACGACACCACTCAGTTCTCTCACAGCCCATCTGAACCTCCTGCAGCGGGACCAAACTCTGAGGAAGAACCGGCTCAGAATCAACAACCAGATCCTCCAAACAGCCCACAAACCCCGTCCGGCTCAGTGTGAGGTTCATCCACTCCTGAGGAACTCCTCCCACATACAGTGTCTCCAAACCCTGCGGCTGGAAGGACAGAAGCTGATTGTGACCTCCATCCTCACCCATCTCACCCTCTGAAAGCACCGTCAGCCCCTCATCCACACTCACAGAAACCCCTCGCCAGAAGCCATCCCCGAAATCACCGCTCAGCTTCACGAAGAGCTTCAAATCTCCAGACTGAGCTCTGCAGCACAGCTCTCCAGCAATTAACTCAAGCACAAAAAAGTGATTTTGACCTCCCCGGAAGAAGATGACTCCATCCTGTAGCGTCGTCCGGAAGCGTAGCTGGACGCTCGGCACATGTGAATCCAAATATCTGCGACTCCTGTTGTTTTTGTGATGAAGATCTATAAGTAAATATCCTCCGCGGGTGATGGAGAAGGTGGTGGAGGTCTGGCAGTGGGTGCCGTGGAAGCCGGATGGGCATCTGCAGGTGTGCTGGTGCTGCTGATGCTGTATTGAAGGGATGCAGGTGGCGTTGTTTTGGCAGGGTTGGTCCACACAGCCGGTCAGCTGGACGCTGCAGTCAGGACCGCCCCATGGCAGGTGTCCCGGCTCAGCAGGAGGACAGTGGCATGTGTAGGCATTAATGGAGTCCTCACAGCGGCCGCCGTTCTGACACGGATCACTCTCACACTCGTCCAGCTCAGTCTCACACACTGCACCTGCAGGAGAAAACACACACACACATTTACACTTAATTACGGTTTTATTAAGTAAAAGAAGTAAAACTAGGGAAAAAACAACAAAAGAATATATATATATATATATATATATATATATATATATATATATATATATATATATATATATATATATATATATATATGTGTGTGTGTGTGTGTGTGTGTGTGTGTGTGTGTGTGTGTATACATATGAACATATGAATACACACACACATATATATATATATATATGTATATATATATATATATATATATATATATATATATATATATATATATATATATATATATATATATATATAAATATATATATATATATAAATATAAATATATATATATATATATATATATATATAAATATATATATAAATATATAAATATATATATATAAAAAGATATATATAAATCAGATTCAAGAACCAGACAGAACTGTTGGATATATATATATATATATATATATATATATATATATATATATATATATATATATATATATATATATATATATATATATATATATATAAATATATATATATATATATATATATATATATATATATATATATATAAATATATATATATATATATATATATATATATATATATATATATATATATATATATATATATATATATCCAACAGTTCTGTCTGGTTCTTGAATCTGATTGGCTGATAGGCATTAGATATTTTGCCAATAACAGCACACAAAGGCCTCTTCACCTTTGTGTATTACTCCGCCCACATACAAGCAGAAGACGCTCCACATTTTGAAAAAAATACTGCTGTTGGACAACATAATGTACTTTTGGGTTTTTTTTTATTCAATAATGTAGTTGTTTAGATTGCAACTATGGAGATTAATTATAAGGATAGTGCCTATTTTGAAATTTCATCATATCTGAGAGACAGCACTTCAACGGCCATTAGCCAAAGACGATTGACGTTGTGTATCCACAAGATGGTGCCAGGACCGCATAATAAGCCCTTGCTTAGAAGATTAAAAACCAGAGGTGTGGACTCGAGTCATGTGACTTGGACTCGAGTCAGACTCGAGTCATGAATTTGATGACTTCAGACTCGACTTGACAAAATATAAAAAGACTTGCAACTCGACTTGGACTTGAACATAAATGACTCGGACTTTCACTTGGACTTGCGCCTATTGACTTGTAAAGACTTGCTACTTTCTATAAAAAGCCCAAAGATAAAAAGTATGTTGACAGGGAAGGCTCTATCGCTGTGTGTGTGCGTGTGTGACAGAGAGCATGCACGCATACTTTCGACCACTAGCGCTTTGTGGCGCACTTCCGTGTTTTTGCACCAGCGGGAAATTTGAAGATGCCATTTTCATTCTGACTCGGAGAGTGAAATAAACACATCCGCGGTCTGCTCCTTTTGTTTTATTCAGCGGATTTACAACATCTGTCAAAGGTAAGAGACTTTACTACTCGCAATGTGTTACTGTTGTGCAAAAGCATTGTTTTACTGTTGTGTATAAGTCAAAGAACTTCAGGTTTTTTTTAACCAAATTTACCCTCTCGTGATTTATATCATATGATTATGAATGAGCACGGCTGTAATTTATGTTTTTGCACTTGGTCGTTTGTGTCAATGCGCATATTATGTTTTATTTTTGTGTTTTGCCCCTCCTCTGACAGTATTTTCTAACTATTTAATTAGTAGTAACATTAATTACATGCCATAATAACTAGATATATAATTTATTTTTAAAGCTCTTAAAACTGTAAAAAAAAGTTTTTTGTTATTTTCTGGTGACATTTTGCAATAAGATTTCTTTAGTTAATCTATGTACTAACATGAACTAATAATGAACTATACTTCTAAACCTTTATTAATTATAGTTTAACATTTACTATTGCATTATTACAATTTAAAGTTATGCTTGTTAACATTAATGTTAATGCACTGTGAGTTAACAAGAATTAACCAATAATTTTATTTCCATTAATTAAAGCATAAAATAATGAATACTGTAATGAACTGCACTGCATTGTTTGTTCACATTAGTACATGCATAAACTTAATTAATTAATACAACCTTATAGTAAAGTGTTACATTTTTCATATTTTGGATTAATACTATTAATTTTATTTAGTATTTAAAACCTTAAAGGTATTTTTATTATTGTTGATGTTATGCCTCTTAGCAATATTTTAGTCTTCTATATGGTTTTTAATTAAATTTTTTATTGCAAGATTGTAATGTAATGCATATATATTGTTGAATTTCTGTTTGTTTTTTTGTTTTTCCCCTTCTATATTTAAGGCTTATCTACTATTTTTAAAGTACTTAAAACCAACCATATAATAAAAAATACAATTAACAATCACATTTTGTTTCATGAGTGTCTTTGTTCCTGTTTTGTAGGACTCATATTTTAACAGATTTCATTTGGAAACACTTGACTGATCATTCAATTAAAGTTTTACCTTTATTATTCCATCACTCAATGAGATCATTTAATTGTGAGTTGAATTACTCCATTTGTAATTGTTTTTAAATAAACTAAAAACGAAGACTTGTTTTATTCAGTTTGTTGAATGTGAACTTCTCTACTTTACATATTAAAATATATTTAAAACCACTATGAATGTATTTAAACTAATATTTAAATTTATATAACTGTTTCACTGTGGGTATTTCTATTTTAATTTATTTAGCACATTTATTGGCTATTCAAACATGAAAACAAGTTTTAGATACTTTGTGGCTCTAATAAATTGTTAAACATTACAATATCCCTGCAGAAAAATCCAGCTTAAACCAGCCTAGGCTGGTAAGCTGGTTTTAGCTGGTCGACCAGGCTGGTTTTAGAGGGGTTTTGGTCATTTCCAGGCTGGTTTCCAGCCATTTCCAGCCTGGTCTTAGCTGGTCAGGCTGGAAACTGACCAGCAAAATCCAGCTAAAACCAGCTTGAGCAGCCTGGTTTAAGCTGGACATAGCTGGTTTTAGCTGGTCATCTCCCAGCCTGACCAGCTATAAGACCAGGCTGGAAATGGCTGGAAACCAGCCTGGAAATGGCCAAAACCCCTCTAAAACCAGCCAACCAGCCTAGGCTGGTTTAAGCTGTTTTTTCAGTAGGAATTTTTGACAAAATGTTCTAAAATGATTGTTTACAAGTGCCTAAGTGGGATTCGAACCCCGTTCTTTATGAAAAGAAAGAAAAATCTGATTGGCTCTGACATTACTTTCACCAGTGGGCAGGTACTTCAATCTGATTTGCTGGTCTCTCACGCGCGTATTCAGTCTCTCTGCGTTTGCTTGAGTTTTGTCCACACTGGCGCTTCATAATTTTCCTGCTTTTGCTCTCCAGAGATCCTCCTGATAAATTGATTATTCCAGAATGATGATATGGTTTATATATTGCTACACTATTTAGTAACAATACACGAAAAACTATGAGGTTAAGGTAAATTCTATAATAAATACTAGTGTTTTTGAGAGTTAGGTATACTGCCTATGTTTAAGCCTAGTATTATTTACAAGTTGTTAATGAATGCTTCAGCATACTGTAGTATTAAGAATAGTGAACTAATAAAATGAAATACAGAGTGTAGTTTTACTACAGTAAAGTGTGGTGAATTGTAGTATAATATACCCAATACTGTAAAAAAACTACAGCACTGGGTCATTTGTTTATATTACACTTGTGTTACCATAGCAACTACAATATGACCCCAACAGATTAATTGAAGTACTTTACTATAGTACTGTTCAAAACCCTGTCCATGCCAATAGATGTGTTCAGGGGCCCTGTGGAACAGCTTTTCCTCAAAATGAAGAGGATGACATGGAAAATGTCCTCCACAATCTCATCAATAATGTGAAAGACAGCAGGGACTAGTTCACTTTATTTTAGTGGCCATGATAAAATGGGATTGATAGTGAGATTTATTTAAAGAGTGAATAGTACAGTAGGCTATAATACCTTATCAAGTTTTTCCTTATTTTTATCACAGTTACATTTCTGCTTGCGTTAGTCATATTTTTGTTTAAATGTTTTTTATTTGATTAGTATGGTGCACCTTTTGGATGTTTAATACATGTTTGTAAAACAAAATGCATTCTTTACATCCAACATCTATTCTCTGTGTCTTTAAGTGTTTGAAACTGGAAATATCTCGTCATATAACATACAGCCAAAATGTTATGGTTTATTAGATAAAAAATTTCATATGTAAGTCTATTTTAGTATTTTGGTTATTGTTAATAAATAGTGCCTCAATATAAATCATATCAAAAAGCACAAAAGGAAGAGGAAACACAAGACACAAATTCTGTATATAATCTCTGAGAGCACACAGGAAAATGTGTGTGTGAGCAGTGCATATTTGAGAGCGAGAAAATTTGCGCGTGAGCAGAGTATATTTGAGCGCTCGCAAGCAGTTTTGTCCACAGAGGAAATCGGTGCAGGAGCATCACACAAGGTAGAGAGCAAAGTTCTTCATTGTTATGTGAAGAAAACAACGTTATTGTTTGTATTAAAGTAGCCTACTTCATTTAGAATATGTGCTACCATTTTACATTGCTGCTAGACAGATTTGCATCTCCATCTCTTCAGCACACACGAGATTCAATTGACAAAATACCAAGTTCACTCAATTTTACTTTGCAGCATACAGGAGTTGTTGGTCTACTGCTGCCTCATTGAGGTTGTTTATGTAGTTTTAGTTAATCACAAGTTGATCCCTGAAGACATAGCATAGCACAACTAAACTTAATGAACTAGACAGCAGTAGACCTGCAATTTCTGTGTGATGTGAGGCAAAATGGACTCTTTTTTTGGTGGAACTCATTCTTGTGCAATAGGCTGTGTAGACGAGACGCAGCACTGTTCAGTACTTTTTCAGAAAATTACATTTGTATCTTTATATATCTGAGCAATGTTCTTTCATTAAAAAAAAGGTTTGTTTAATAAATACAGATCTTACAGCCATACATAATCTGTTTAAATTTTATTTTTCTGTTAAAAAGACTCGAAAAGACTCGAAAATCAAACCATAGGACTTTGGACTTGACTTGAGACTTGTTGCCTTTGACTTGGGACTTGACTCGGGACTTGCCTGTCTTGACTCGGGACTTGACTCGGGACTTGAGGGCAATGAATTGAGACTTACTTGTGACTTGCCAAACAATGACTTGGTCCCACCTCTGTTAAAAACTACTTTTAGGAACTAAAAACTACTACTTTAGGAACTACTTTTTTCCGCCATTCATTCACATCTGCAGCTGATGTCAGAACAGCAGAAGCTGTTACTATTTCACCAACGTCACTTTAGATTTAGTGTTAGAATGATTCTCTAGTGTAATGTCTCAAGTGAAGACAAAACAGCTGATTTTGCTCACATTTTAAGATTATAAGGCTGAATGTGACATGAAATGCCCTCCGCCTACAGAGATATCCTACAGTGTATTACAGTCTACAGTATGTCTCTGTTGCCGTCGGTTTTGTGACGGGTGCCAGGTGTCCCCAGCATTTACCCGGAGACTTTAAGGAATGAAAAAAAAAGGAGACAAACTATTTTGCTCTTCCTATTGGCCTTTATGCGTTTCTCCCAAGTTCTGTCGACAACATACATGCCAGTCAATGACAATGAGTAGGCAAACAGAAAAGAAGAAGACACTCAAACATCCGTCTCTAAATAAAATGTTACATTATTGAAATAAAACCATGATACACTGTAGAGCAACCATCACACACTTCTCAGAACTCACCAGAACTGAACTGAGCTCCCATACATGCATGCTTACATCTCAAAGGTAAAACAATCACAGAAGAAATCCTCTTAAAGGGGACATGACATTTATTAACGTTACAATACATATCAAACATTAAGCGACAGTTACAATATCACAATAATTAATCCCGGTAAAAGCAGCGCAATCACTACCAGACTGCTGTTGTGTTTGCGATAAGGAGGAGGTGTTCTGTGAGGTCTCTGAATAACACTTAAGGACCAGGATAGGAAAGTAACTGTATTAAAATAGGCACTGTCCTTATAAATAAACTGCATAGTTGCAATCTATGCAAAAGAGAGAGATCGACTTAGAAAATCACTTACCAGATTAATAATGATTTGATCAGCTGTAGTTAGAAAACATGCAGTTTTGAGACTCTCCGTGTTTGGTTTTCTTTTTTATATACTATTGGATAATAGGAACCATTTTTTATTATTTTTTGTCTCTTTTTCTTTTAATCAAACAATTATTTGTATTGGTCATGTAAGGGTCACATATTAACTGAACTTCTAATGTTGTGTGTGAGTGCTGTGCATACTAATTAGCATTTTTGCAGAAGTAGATAGATGCGGGTCCAAAATTAAATTCAGCTCTGCAGAAACTTCCTGTCTGAAGAGAGGTGTTAAAACTGAACACATAACACAGAAAGATGTATACTTTGTTGTTGGGCAGAGAATTCATAGAAAAAGAGGAAGTATGCCGAAGGGGCGGCAAATGGAGGACTGAACAATGACTGACAAGTGACGTTACACCAAAACTCCACCTGTTAAGATCGGTGGTGTATATATGCTGAAGTCAGGAAATGTATGTTAGTTGCAAACCTCTTGAATGTAATTCTTGTATTGCATTGGGGTAATGTAACCCAGAGCTCTGTCATCGAATTATTTATTTGTATCTAATAAATTGTTACGATTTTTGGCATTGAAAAAAAACCTCTCCTGACCTTTTCTCTTGAACACGCATGGAATTAGCTTGATATTCCAACAATACACGATTGTGCCGTCGAACCGTTGTATAAACGCAATGTCACACTCGTAGCAGTGATCGCGGATGAAAATGTAGAACGGGGGTGGGGGGGGATGATCGCAGATGAAAATGAAAAGGGGGCTGGGGAGGATGTTGGGGTGATCGCGGATGAAAGTGAAAAAACGGGGGGGTTGTCTGCACTGGCCCTTGATAATGTCTCTGGGGGCCCCCTAAATGTATAGGCCCTTACAATCATCCTAACTCCATCCTTTTCCACCGATAGTCTACAGAACAAATCTTTGTAAACAATAACTTGTCTAAATACCCTAACCTGCCTAGTTAACCTCATTAACCTAGTTAAGCCTTTAAATGTCAGTTTAAGCTGCATAGAAGTGTCTTGAAAAATATCAAGTCAAATATTATTTACTGTCATCATGACAAAGATAAAATAAATCAGTTATTAAAAAATGAGTTACTAAAACTATTGTTTAGAAATATGTTGAAAAAAATCTGCTCTCCGTTAACAAAACAGGATAACAAAAATAAACAGGGGGTCTAATAATTCAGCGGGGCTAATAATTCTGACTTCAACTATATATATATATATTCATTCTTTCATTTTCTTGTCGCCTTAGTCCCTTTATTAATTTGGGGTCGCCACAGCAGAATGAACCGCCAACTTATCCAGCAAGTTTTTACGCAGCGGATGCCCTTTCAGCCGCAACCCATCTCTGGGAAACATCCACACACACATTCACACACACTCATACACTACGGACAATTTAGCCTACCCAATTCAACTGTACCGCATGTCTTTGGACTGTGGGGGAAACCGGAGCACCCGGAGGAAACCCACGCGAAGGCAGGGAGAACATGCAAACTCCACACAGAAACGCTAACTGAGCCGAGGTTCAAACCAGCGACCTTCTTGCTGTGAGGCAACAGCACTACCTACTGCGCCACTGCCTCGCCCCTTATATATATATGTGGTTCGAGCCTCAGCTGGGTCAGTTGGCTTTTCTGTATGGAGTTTGCATGTTCTCCCCTTTTTGCCTTAGATGAGCTAGGTGAACTGAGTGAGCTAAATTGTCCATAGTGTATGAGTGTGAATGGATGTTTCCCAGTGATGGGTTGCAGCTGGAAGGGCATCCGCTGTGTATAATTTGGCGGTTCATTCCACTGTGGCCACCCCAGATTAATAAAGGGACTAGGCCAAAAAGAAATTCATTCATTCAAAAAAAAAGAATGAATGATTAATAAAGATAATAATAATTATTATTGTTGTTATTGTTAATAATCAATGCAATAAGCGACACTGTCAAAAATTGAGCTTCGAGTTGAAACTCAAAGTGAAACAATTCTGTCCGACAAATAATTAAAAAAAGACTTCCTGTGACTAAACCAGAAAATGCAGCGGTGATAATATAAATCTTTAAGAAAAACTCATGAATACTATTCATAAAACTCCTGAAGCCTCAACACAGAGAACAGCACACTACAAGCAAATAAACTTGACTTTTAATTGCATTTACTTTAATCCCTTACCAGTCAGTGAAGTAATCCTGGTTAAAGGATTGACGTGTCAGCATATGGCTGGATCTGGTGTTTATTTGTGTGTGTAGCTACTGCAGTCTACTGCCATCAATACACTAATGACTCAATCAAATGTACAGTAAATATATGCACAATCACTTAACAATAAATTGACACCTGCTATTGGGTTTTCAGTTTATTAATAATGGTTGTTTGTAGTGTGTTTAGTATTTTCTGGCATTACCAATCATGAAACTATACTGATTGACTGCTTTTAAAACATGTGTATTGTGAACAGGGGTACATATGTAACAGGATTATTTCAGGCTTATTGATTTTACTATATTTTCCTCCTGTTTACTTACTGTTCATTTAAAACTGTTTTGTGTTCACAATGTTAATGTAAAAAGAGTCTGCAAAGCGACAGTGGTTTCACCTCTTCTCCCCCTTTGGGTTAACGTCAAGGTGGTATATTCCAAGCAGCCATACATGTCGCACTATTGTTTGAGCGGTCTTTTCCACCTTGAACTAAGGAGGTATGCTCTACCTGTTCCATATTGAACTTGGCACTGGTCATAATTAACGCACACAAATACATATTTAAGATTAATTTGAATCATTTGTTGTATTTACTGATGTAAAAACAATTAGTTATATTGTAGAATGTTATTTTTGTTGACAGTGTACATTTAATGTAATGAGCTGAAGCTGCCCATCTCATAATAACATTCTCTGTGCAGACTGGAAATGGTGTCCTCTCGTCATTTACTATACAACGCAGAGCAAAAGAGAGTACGGTTACACACACATGATAAAATGCAGGGTAGTTTTATCCCAATATTGTTTGTCGAAAATGGACAAACACAACCATTGGGTCAAATAGAGTAATTTAAATATAATAGAAAATGAAAATTAACCCAATATTGTTTATTTCATCCATATTTGAACCAACACTGGTTTAAAAACAACCCAGCATCTTTAGAGTGTATAAATAAGTAAATCTGACAGAGTTAAAGGAGACCTTTATGGTAAACTCATTTTTAAAAGGGGTTTAAATGAAGAGAGAATTACGAGTAGGGCAGAAGGTCATTCAACATACATCCCAAGTCTCCCGATAGTTTCGGTAGTCTCCCGCAAATGCACAGAGACTCCAGGATGCCCGTAAAAGAGTGATAATCTCCTGGTTATCGCGCGTCTTTCTCCCGGTCCTCAAATTCGTCGCGCACCCTTCTTACCCCTCCCCACCGCATCCCTCCTCGCTCTTCAGACATGTCGCCCTGTCAAACACCACCATCTCCCCTGACAGCTGAGCTGGACTCTGCAAAATAGAAACTCTGACCAATCTGAGGAGAGTTTACTCACACGGGACTTGTTTTAGCTCATTCGGTCCGTTTAGAAACTTTGCAGTGTGAAAGCGAACCGCATCAAGAGCAAAGAGCAACAATAAAACAATTTTAATCCCTGTTTTGGAACAACTGAATCGATTCACAGGTGTGAAAGCAGCCTTAAGCCTGGTTTATACTTCTGCGTCAGGTGACCGGCGTAACCCACGGCGCCTGCAACGTGCGTAGCTGTGCATTATACTTTTGCGCGCTGTCTCTGTTGGTCTGCATTAACTCTTCCGAAACGCTAGTTGGCAGTGAGGTGTAAATGTTCCTCTGTGTCGAGTTTCTTCGCTGCTGTTTTGCTTTTCCTGAACACTTCCTGAATGTAGAAGTGCCTCAAACTCGCTCATTTTGAGGTAGGAAGCGGCGGACGTGCAACAACTTTAACTATGAGGTAAACACAAAACAAAACTTTCCATCCGGAGCTCCTTTACGGGACTCCACACTTGTAAACAATCGCTCCATCAGGCTCGCACCATTCGAACGGCTCTCGGTCCCGCCCAGACTCGTCAGCACTACCAAGCCGACCAATCACAGAGCTTGCGCTACGCGTCGTTGTCACGTGTAGTTACATTTTTTGAGAGGTGCACGTCAGCGACGCCGACGGCCACGGCGAAGGGCTATGCGTCAGCGCCGTAGCATACGCCGGCGTTTGACGCAGAAGTATAAATCAGCCTTAAGCCTGATTTATACTTCTGCGTCAGGTGACCGGCGTAACCCACGGCGCATGCAACGCGCGTGGCTGTGCATTTATACTTCTGCGTGCTGTCTCTGTTGGTCTGCATTAACACTTCCGAAACGCTAGTTGGCAGTGAGGTGTAAATGTTCCTCTGTGTCGAGTTTCTTCGCCTCTGTTTTGCTTTTCCTGAACACTTCCAGGATGTACAAGTGGCTCAAACTCGCTCATTTTGTGGCAGGAAGCGGCGGACGTGCAACAACTTTAACTATGAGGTAAACACAAAACAAAACTTTCCATCCGGAGCTCCTTCACGGGACTCCACACTTGTAAACAATCGCTCGCACCATTCGCGCGGCTCTCGGTCCCGCCCAGACTCGTCTACCAAGCCGACCAATCACAGAGCTTGCGCTACGCGTCGTTGTGACGTGTAGTTACATTTTTTGAGAGGTGCAAGTCAGCGACGCCGACGGCCACGGCGAAGGGCTATGCGTCAGCGCCGTAACATACGCCGGCGTTAGACGCAGAAGTATAAATCAGCCTTAAGAAGTCTTTCATGGTAAACAATGGCCACATTTATTGTTTTTAATGTACATTAATGAAGTGTTTTATGTAGAATTTAGTTTAAAATGGGGGCAAATCAAATCAAAGTAACAACATATACAATAATATATGTATTAATATCAATACATAAATAATATTTCTGAACTGCAGATATTTGTACTTGTTTTAAAGCATAAACTCATTTTCAGAAAGCAAGATTTCTTATTTATAATGTTGCATTGGCCAAAAATAATCCGAAAATCACTTGAAGTGATAAGGTGAAGTGTGTGTGTGCGCATGTGTGTGTTTTGATAACTAACCTAGCCAAGTGCTTGACAAAACCCCTGCACACGTTCTACATTTAAAAAAACTAACTCAATTAATAAATAATGTCACATTTTCCTAACCATTGATGACTTTATGTGACTAAACTACAAATGTGCTGTTTAATAATAGTTATTAAGGCAGTATTTGGGGTGAGGTGTTGATTATTGGTGTTAGGGATGTAGAATAAGATCATAGTTTATGAGTATAGACAGCTGATACCTTAATTATGGGCAAGCCAGTGGTAAACAGTGTGAATTGTTGCTTAAACTAAAGTGTTACCATATAAATGAACTTTCAGACAGGAAGATTACTTATGTAATGTCACGATGCGCATTAATGCTGAGAAAAACAAAAACACAGAGTGAGAAAATCACTTGTTGACGTGACATAGCATACACTTTGTGTGTGTGTGTGTGGATAACTAACCTAACCATGTGCTTAACAAAACCAGAACAAAACCCCCTGCACACTTTCTACACTCCTCACGATTTTATCCCAAATTCCTTCATTTCAGTCCAAGCGTCAGTCAGTCCCTCGCTCTTTCTCAGGCAGCAGATTTGCGCCTCTCAGCAGGTTAATTCGACATTAATGCGGAAATCCTGCAGACTTCCAGAAAGCTCCGCCACTTTACCTGTCAGCAGAAGCAGGCCACAGCAAATCACTTTCACTATTAGTCCTCTCATCCTGCCAAACGTCCTGTCCGGAGCCACTGACACACATACACCTGACAGCTTCCAACACACACACACACACAATCCTGCGTTTTCTGGGTCTGTGCTCTCGGTACCAGGAGTGATTACGGAGGATGAATCCCGAGTGGAGCTGCCCTGCCGGGATAATAATCCACAGATCCTCCCTGCGTGTCCTGCTGGCTCCTGTCAGCGCTGACATCAGGAATGCCGGAGCGATGCCTTTCTGTGTGCCAGCAAGAGCTTCACTCATTACTGCAGATTTCAGCTCGGTGTCTGTGTGGGATGTTCAGGCCTCTGAAGGCTGGAATGCACTACAGCACTTCTCAAATGTCATCTGATTTTATAACCAGCATATAAATATAGTTAAAGGCAAAGTTATTAGCTCTCATATGAAATTTGTATTCTTTGTTTAAAAGCGCAAGGAAATTGTTCACAGTAACATTATTATATATGTTTAAATATTTACTATATGAAGAGTTCAGTTTAAAAAACCTCCAAGTGCCGTCTGAAATTTCCATCGAAATTAATATTTTTCTCAGCCTCCTTTGTTTATGTTAAGATATTTCACTTTAAAGACCAGGGGCCTGTTTCAGTAAAGAGGTTCAAACAACTCAGAGTTTAAACTTGAACTCTGAGTTGATTTACCGAGAGATTAAAAACTCAGAGTTTTCGGTTTCAGAATAGCGGATCTGAGTTAGGTCAATCAACTTTGAGTAGACCAACTCAGATTTAAGCGTACATACCGTGACTATAAAAAGGCATTATCAATGGAGCGCAGATATTACGAGTGACCATGGAACATCTTAAAAAAAAAGAGATCACCATTTCTTTCTCCAGCTGAACTTCATGTGATTATGCAACGTTACAACAAATATAAGTGCATGTATTTTTAAAAAGAAGCAACCATCAGTGAAACAGAGACAGTTAGCCTGGGAAAACAGCTGCTCAAGTTAATGCGTAATTTTACATTTAAAATATTTAAATATTTAAGTATAATAAAATAAGTAATGTAATGTGTGATGTTTATACATTTTTTTCTAAACTTTTTAACACGTTTATCAGTTTTAATAGATTTAACAGTGCACTTGTGTGTCTGCCTTTTTTTCTTGATCAAGTGATAGAGTTTGATATAACATTTAGAAGGTAAGCAGTACTAAATTTAAGTTTTAGAAAGAATAATAATCCCATTAATCTGATTACAGTACATGTCTAAGTTCAATAAATTTAAGCTAATTATTTATTGTTCTGTGTGCGACTAAAAAGTAGGCAATATCTATGTTTCCATCCAAATATATTACATAAATTTATGTGCAAAACTGGAATATTGTATAAAAGACTAAAGCAGCGTTTCCATCCAACGAGTCAAAGAGAACAAAATCATCACTTCCTGATTAACTGGTGCCAAATATCAACAGTAAAAACAGAATTTACTGTGGTAGAAGAAGCTGCGTCAATTATTTATTTAATAGCCTAAATGTACTTGCGCCTCAGAAGACAATGAACACGTGGGGTCGTTTGAAGCCATGAGACGCGGAGACTCTTGACACGCTTCAGATGCTCGGAGGTAGACTAATTATATACATTAATACTGAAACAGTTAAGGCATTTTAGAATGACTAAAACAACATTTAAGATGTGTTACAATGTGCTCAGCCTGCTGGTTTGTCCATTCACACACATTTTCATTATCATATGATGACCTTTTTTAATGTACGTAATTTGTTCAGTAAAAGTGTTTCAATCTAAGTTTATGCGCATATTTTGTATCGAATAAAAGTTTATCCTGCTCAATTTTGCGTGTTTTTTATGCATATTTTCAAAAGTTAAGTGCATCATGATGTTTCCATTAATCGTTTTTATGCACATCTCCAAAATGAGCATTAAAATAGGAGGGTGGAAATGTAAGGGTAAGGTGAGAAATACCGCTTCGTCTTTAAAAAAGGGGAGGAGACCAACAGAAACTCTGAGTTTAGAGAATAAAACCTGCTCCTGACCAGGTTAGATTCACAGAGTAAGTTACCACAGTAACTGACTCTGAGTTAAAGTTACCTCTCTTTTAGAAACAGGCTTGACTTACCCTGCATTCTCGAGTTTAACAAACCTGCCATTTTGAAACGGAAAACCCAGAGTTTCTCTCATTTCAGGGTTAAAATACTCTGAGTTTTCACTTAACCTCCTTTCTGAAACAGGCCCCAGGAAAAGGACTTTTTCTTTGCCATAACAGTCATATTACTGAACATACACACAGGAGCCTGATAAAAATCTTCAATTTAGAGGAAAATTTCAAACGGCGTTTAGCAGTTTTTGCATCCAAATTCTTCATATATTTTTCACTATTTTTATCGCTTATTATATGTTTTGTATATGTATATATATATATATATATATATATATATATATATATATATATATATATATATATATATATATATATATATATATATATATATATATATATATATATATTATTCACTATATATTTTTCCAGTAACATTTTAGTTTAAATCCCGCTGCTTACTACTGGCTTATTTTCTGCTTATTATCAAGATATTGGCTGTTTATTGGTACAGATAAAAGGTCATTTTTACTATATTTATAATATTTTTTATAATTTTGTTTGGCTACATTGCCAACATTCTTAAATCACGACAAAATAAAGTAAAAGATTCTTAAATCAAGATAAAAGCAAAAAAATAAAATGTTCTTAAATCAAGATCAAAAGATCAAATATATTTTTAAAATGATCAAAAACTCTTGAATCAACTTAAATGTCAAGCTTCTAAAATAAAGAGCATATATATAAAATCATTGAAAATATCAATCAATATCAATATATCAATATCAATATATCAAGAACAAAATTTCAAAAATAATCTTAAAAAGTTTAGAAGATTAAAAAGTTCTTAAATCAAGATCAAAACATCAAAAATACTCTTAAATCAAGATCAAATATATTAATAAGACAAGATCAAAAGATTAAAAACATTTTTAAATCAAAATCAAAAGATCAAAAACATTCTTAAATCAAAATCGAACAATCAAAAACATGTTTAAATCAAGATCAAAGATCAAAAACAGTCTTAAATCAAAATTTAAAAAATTAAAAACATTTTTAAATCAAAATCAAACAATCAAAAACATGTTTAAATTAAGATCAAAAGATCAAAAACATTCTTAAATCAAAATTTAAAAAATTAAAAACATTTTTAAATCAAGATCAAAAGATTAAAAACATTTTAAATTAAGTTCAAAAACATTCTTAAATCAAGATCAAAAGAAAAAAAACATTTTAAATCAAGATCAAAAGATCAAAAACATTCTTAAATCAAAATCAAAAGATCAAAAACATTCTTAAATCAAGATCAAAAGATCAAGAACTTTTTTGAATCAAAATTAAAAGATCAAAAACATTCTTAAAACAAAATCTAAACAATCCTTATATCAAGATCAAAAACATTTTTAAATCAAGATCAAAATATTAAAAAAACATTCTTGAATCAAAATAAAAAAAATTCTTAAATCAAGATCAAAAGATCAAAAACATTCTTAAATCAAAATTTTAAAAATCTTAAATCAAAATCAAAAACATTTTTAAATCAAGATCAAAACCATTCTTAAATCAAAATCAAAAACATTCTTAGATCAAGATCAAAAAAATTTTAAATCAAGATCAAAAGATCAAAAACATTCTAAAATTAAGATCAAAAGATTAAAAACATTTTAAATCAAGCTCAAAAGATCAAAAACATTCTTAAATCAAAATCAAACGATCGAAAAAAAAATTTAAATCAAGATCAAAAGATCAAAAACATTCTTAAATCAAGATCAAAAACTAAAAGGTCTTAAATCAAGAGTAAAGGATCAAAAACTTATAAATTAAAAATAAGGACAATTTTTCTAAATAAAGTTTAAAATACCAAAATTCTAAACATTGGTAAATCAAAAGTGACTTTTACATTTTTAAATAACTATATTAATAATGACAATTAGGCCTTCAAATCTCTGAATTGTGTTCTTGTTTTAAGCTTAAATCTAATTATTTGACCTATTTTCACAAGGCTTAACATGTTTTCCTTCCTTAATGTGCTTGATTTAAGAATGTTTAGATGGAGAAAATCAGCTTTACAGTGTGAGCAAAAAGTCACTGAAACACCTCAAACTCAAACATGCAGCCTGTTGCTAAGAGACGCGAGATAAACGTAACAATATGTGTTCTAGAACTGGCTAAAACTTTCAGAAGCTTTGATCTCCTCAGACTGGATGGAATCGCAGTTCACAGATTAAACACAACCACACACACACAAATCAAAACTGCTGACCTGTTCTGACTTTTGGCAGCTAGTTGCAGCTGGTCCAGACACAGTGAAAACATCTGGTAATTACCCGTTTCCCCAAAAGTGTGTTATTTATGGGTGTTTTCTGTTTATTTACACCTGTAATGCTTGATTTAAGTAGTTTTAATGCTGAAAAGGCTCAAGTTACATTAAAAAAATGACGTTTGCTGTTTGTTCAAACTAATTTAAAATGAGCAAAAACAGTGCAATTCTTAGTGCTACCCACTAAGCCACCGTGCAGCCCTATCATCTTGAGCAAGAATGTTGCTGGTTTGAGTCCCGGCTGGGTGACATGGCATTTCTGTTTAAAGTTTGCATGTTCTCCCCGTGCTCCGATTTCCCCCACAGTCCAAACACATGCGCTATAGGTGAATTGGATGAACTAAATTGGCCTTAGTGTATAAGTATGTGTTTAAATGAGTGTGTATTGGTGTTTTCCAGTACTGGGTTGCGGCTGGACGCTTTTTAAAATGCTCACCAAACTTTACCCCTAACCCTACCCCTCATAGTGACGTCACTAGCTTCATTGAGTGCATTGTGTCTGACATTGCATCACTAAAATATGCAGCCTCAGCTTGCATCATCAAGGCTGCATTCAGATACTATTGAAAAGGATTCAAACGACCCGTATTAAAATCATCAGAAGATGATTAAGTGCATAATCTACGAAAATGACAGTGTTTTCTGAACACAGTTGCATTTATTCATGTTATAAAGGACTCAACACAATATTAGGACACTTTAAAGGACACACATGGTGAAAAATCTACTTTTCAAGCTGTTTGGACAGACATGTGAGTAAGTATAGTGTAGAGATCTGAGCGGGACTAAATTTTGAATCCCGCTCCCGCCCGCACCCGCCAGGTTTTAGCTGGAACCCGACCGCTCCCGCTTATATTAAGCACTTGATGTCCCGCTGCCCGACCCGCCCCGTTTTCTATCTGCCGCGCCCGATCCCGCTAAAGAGCGGGGGGAGAACAAAACCGAAAACCATCCAGTTATACAGTCCAGACAGCCTATAACAAGCTGTCTGTTTAAACACACACACGCACAGCACCAAGCACACACAGACAAAGCTTTCTCTCTCATTTGCGCGCGCGCGCGCTCTGCACACACACACACACACACACACACACACACACACACACACACATACACACACACACATACACACACACACACACACACACACACACACACACACACACACACACACAAATCTTTCATTCGCGCGTGCGCATACATACACACACACACTGCAACAAACAAGCTAAACACAGCATCGCGCTATTTCATTTACACACATACATACGCGTGCTCACTCGGGAGTCCCAAATTAAACCCGTTACCGACCGCTCCCGTGATTTATTCGGAAATTTATACCCGCGCCGTAGAAATCTGGTCGGGTTCTCTAGAGATGGTGCAGACCTCTAGTATAGTGTATAGACCGTTGGGGTGATATAAACCCACCCAGTACTTTTTTTTTTTTTTTTTTAACAAAATAAAAACGATGGACCAATTAGAGCAGTTTTCAGAGCGACCACAAGTTGACGAAGGAGTGCGGTCCCCCCGCCCACCAATATTGATTGACAGCCGCGCGTCATGATCATATCCTCAGTTTCTTGTTTCACGTCCGCCATTTTCAGCGTGTGACTCAAAGCGATGTCACTAAAGGAACACCCTTGCTCTATTTTTACATGTAAGGCTCTTTGGGCTCAACACAAGATCAGCATTCACCACATGATCGCTGTAATCGCAGTTACTGTTTGTACCTTTTGGTAGGTTTGCAAACATGTGTACATTTCATTGCGTCTACCTTAAACTTCAGCCGTTTGCATTTCTCGCGAACACAGAAGCTCCTAGTGATCTTAGGTGCAGCTGGAAAAGTGCGAGCGTGTTGCCTCATGTGTGCGTCTCACCATTGGAAATAAGATAACGAACTTGTCTGCAGGTCGCACACCAGAAGCGCATCTCTGCGTGCCACAGCACCGTGCATGTTGGAGTTCTGGGCGTGGGTTTCTGTCGGGGTGCACGCGGCGGTGCTTCGGGTCGGCGGCTGGGCGCCACGGGCAGCCGCCGACTTGGGGCGCTATTGTGTTTGCCCTGGTGGAGGCCTGTGTTTAGAGTTTTGGAATGCATGGTGCTGCGTGGCACGACGATTCGGGACACTTCATGTTTCTGCCGCGCCACAGAGAGTGTCTAGTGTGCCATGTCACGGCTTTGAGCGGCACATCAAGTTCATTCAGTGTGCGTGGCTATTAGCCTCAGTGTACAAGCTCGAAACTTTAAACTAGCACACAGTTGGCTGTAAAACAAATGATTGTGTGCTCTCTGCTTGGTCTGCGCTTGGATGTGCGGCTGAATGCTGATCCTAGCTTAGCTTCTCTCTGTCTGCCTGTCTGTTGCAAACACAGAACGTGGGAGCTCTTGGCTCTGCCCCCTTGTTACTATAGGCGGGAAGCCGAAACTAGTTTTCATGTGAAGCAACACGCCCCTAAAACAGCGAGCTGTGTACACGCCCACAACATGACACTTTTAAACACATAATAAAAACATCTGAACTGTGTGTTGAACTGATCCTAAACTGGCACACTTAGAACAACCATAATAATAATATTAAATCATAAAAAGGGGTAAACTATGTGCCCTTTAAAAAACCTTATTAGCCCCTCTTTAAACTTCCAATATACAGAGTATATTTACATACCTGCGAACCCTGGGGGACATGAGCATTGAAAAGCATTGACGAGATCTTCACAAGATCCTCCGTTCTCACATGGCGCAGATTCGCATTCATTCACATTCACTGAGCAGTTTTCACCTGTGAAGCAGAAGATGGAGAAATGTAAACACTGAAGAAGATATTTTAAAGAAAGCTGAAAACCAGTAAGCATTGCCCTTCAAAAATACAGTAGTCGTCAATAGTTTCGGGTTTTCGGCTTACTTTAAAATGTCTTCTTTTGTGTTTAAAAGAAAGGTGAAAGCCCGGGTGAAAAAGTAGTGCTCTTAAATATATTACAAATGTACAGAGGTGGGTAGTAACGAGTTACATTTACTTCGTTACATCTACTTGAGTAAAATTATTGGGTAACGAGTACTTTTTGAGTACATTTAAACGTGTACTTTTACTCTAATGCTAATGCTTAATAAATGGTTTATAGTGTGTGGTTATTATAAAGTGTTACCAAAAACGGTTTGCTCTTGTAATCTGAAACTGAAATCTGAAAATGCGCTTCCTGTTTGTTTTCAGTTCAATTCTCAGATTAGGTCAGTCTGAAGTATTGGGCGTGGTTAACATACCTAACCACGCCACTTTAGCTGTCAGTTTTGAGCAGGAGGAGTCTGTTAGGTTGTAATGACTCTCCCCAAATCCTACACCCCATCTTCCTGAAGGAAAAGCCTACTTTACTTCAACCAATCAGCTCGCAGTAGAAATAAACAAGCCACGCCCACTGTTTTCTCACCTAATATTCAGTTTCTATAGGAACTGCGTCACAATACGAATAAAAATGGTCACAGTTTCCAGTTATGAAGAATTTAACAGCGTCTCTCACCTGTGAAGCCAGATACGCACTGGCACAGGTAACCGGCTGCGCTCTGGAAGCTGAAGTCAGTGTCCAGTTCAGGCAGAACTCTGTAGAGGCTGGAGTCTGAGCGCTGGAAACACTGGCCTTCATTCTCACATGGCTGAGAAACACACTCGTCCACATCCAGCTCACAGTTCACTCCTTCATAACCTGAAATAAACCACAAGAAGAACTCCAGGACTTCTGAAGACTGTAAACAACAGACCTAGCATCGCTAAGTTTAAACTTCACATGAAATCAAAACTTACAATGTTGACTTTGCTAGCGCACATTGGTACATTTAATTATTACTTACATGTTCATCCACTTGGAAAAAAGGTTTGTTTTGGTAATGTTTAATCAGAATCTGAGCATCTGCTTCAGGGCAGTCTTTCTCTGATGATGTCAGTTTGACTGATGTCAGTTTGCCCAACAGGCAGCAAACAATACTTGGGCCAGATGTCAAATGTAGTATTTGGCCCAGATGTTAAAAATTGATGTGGGCCATCAATCTTGACACACATTTAAAATGCGTTTTTATTAATTTTCAAATAAGGAAAAAAAGTTCTACCAATCAGGTCACTTCAAAATAAAAGCATGCCCATAGCACGCCTAAAGCATAATGCTTCGTGGGTTTATCAATTTAGTTGCAGTCGTGACACACCAACATATCTGGCCCAGTTCAGGCTCAATTATTATTGGTTAATAACCTGGCTGAGACTTGGCCCAGATATGGTAATGTAATGTGTTACGTTATAGAACGTATTAATTATTTGTTTGTTTATTTTATATATATATAAATATTATATACAGATTTGTGTTTTGTTTATGCATTTGGAGCTGATGTTGTGTTGTGCGCTGTGGAGCATGCGCAGCTTTCTCTCTCTCTCCCCCTCCCTCTAGAGCTGCGCTTGATTGCGGTCCAGCCGTGTTGCGTGTGGGAGCGTATATAAGCTGGAGGAGAGGAACAATGGGGAGATCTTTCTGCTCGGTGCAGGTCGCAAATCTCCGTCGTCGTCGCCGCCGCTGTTGTTCCGAGCGTCTCCTATCTCCTGCCCCAAATTGTTGGTTGACTTGGTGTGAATTGATCGATTTCTGTTACTGACAATTTAATTATTTTCTAAAACGGCTCTCTGTTAAATCTGAATCTATTGGCTTTTCTGATTAAATATTTATATATATTATTTTTGGTTAGAAACAGAAGCGGTAGGTTGGGAATCGCCATTTACTTTAAAACGTTTTCTCCTGGTTTGTGGTAGCATGGGAGAAAGGGAAGTTTGCTGTAATTTTATTTGGGGTGCTTTTATTTGAGCAGGTAAGTTAGAATTATTTCCCCGCAAGTTAGCTGTCTTTTTGTTTATTATTTTGGCCTGGATTCCCTCCCGAAGAGATGCTTCTATCTTTGTTGTCTAAGTAAATAATAAATATTGTTACTACTTGATCAGCGTTGTGATTATTGTGAGTTGGGACAGGAGAAGGGGAAAACCCTAAATTGAGTATTTGAGTTTATCTCTTTGTTTTTGTTTTTTTCTTACACTTGTTATTGTTCCCACCAACCCTAGACTGGTCGGGACGTAACAAATGTGATGTAATGTAATGTGTATTTATATAGCACATTTACTGTGTATGGCCATACACCGAAAGCGCTTCACAATCATGAGGGGGGTCTCTCCACACCACCACCAGTTTGCAGCATCTAGTTGGATGACGCGACGGCTGCCACAGGAAAACAGCGCCAGTGAGTGGAAAGTGATAGAGCCAATTTAGTAAATGGGGAACATTGGGAGGCCGTGATCGAAAGGGCCGATTGAGGGAATTTGGCCAGGACACCGGGGTTACACTTCTTTACAAGAAGTGCCATGGAATTTTTGCTTTACCTAAAAGTATAGTGTACCCTTCACTTTTACTGGGGTATTAGGACTCACACAGACCACAGGTTGAGTGCCACCTGCTGGCCTCACTAACACCACTTCCAACAGCAACCTAGTGTTCCCATGTGGTTTCCCACCCAGATACTGACCAGGCTCAGCCCAGCTTTGCTTCAGTGAGTAACCGGTCTTGGGCTGCAGGGTGATATGTCTTAAGGGTACAGTGCATCCTTTGTCTGGAAGCCAGACTTGGTCTAGTCATAAACCATAATTCATTGCGGCATGTGGGCCAAGCAAAAGCTGATTGTGTGAGCTAGAGCTGGACCAGAGATCTTTTGCTATGTGGGTGGTAAGTTTATATATATTTTTTAATTAGAATATTTTTTAGCACAAGATACCGAATGACTGGATAGTTTATACATGTTTTTAATTGTACTAATTTTAGCACATTTTAAGTTAAATTGGTTGATTAGTTAATGTACTGACTGATTGGTTAGTTGGTTAATATCTTTAAATATATAAATATATACACAGTTGCAGTCAGAATTATTAGCCCCCCTGTTTATTTTTTCTCTCCAATTTTTGTTTAACGGAGAGACGATGTTTTCAACACATTTATAAACACAATAGTTTTGATAACTCATTTCTAATAACTGATTTATTTTATCTTTGCCATGATGACAGCATATAATACTTGACTAGATATTTTATAAGACACTTCTATACAGCTTAAAGTGACAGTTAAAGGCTTAATGAGGTTATTTAGGTTAACTAGGCAGGTTAGGGTAATTAGGCAAGTTATTGTATAACAATGGTTTGTTCTGTAAACTATCGAGAAAAAATTACTTTAAAGGGGCTAATAATATTGTCCCAAAAATGTTTTTTTTTTTAAATTAACAACTGCCTTCATTGTAGCCGAAATAAAACAAATAAGACTTTCTCTAGAAGGGAAATATTTAAATAAAATAAAAAAAATAAATAAAAGGGGGGCTCATAATTAAGACTTCAACTGTATGTATATATATATATATATATATATATATATATATATATATATATATATATATATATATATAGCCTAATCAAAATCAATACAATAATTTTTAAAAGGCACCCTTTGTTATAACAACTGGGCCCAATGTGTTTTTATTCTGGTCCTGTTAAAAACTATTAAAAAACTAAACAATAAAAAAACACTAAGTGAACAATATTAATTATAAATATTAGCCTATTATTATTATTATTATTATTTTCATCATTATTAATATATAGGCCTTTCTCGGAAACAATCAAGCAAACCAGGTCTTTGCTCAGCATCAGGTGCACAGCAGCAAGACGTTTGGTAGTGAACTATAGGCATTTATTATTATTATTTTTATCATTCATTCATTTTCTTGTCGGCTTAGTCGCTTTATTAATCCGGGGTCACCACAGCGGAATGAACCGCCAACTTATCCAGCACAATTTTGCGCAGCGGAGGCCCTTCCAGCCACAACCCATCTCTGGGAAACATTCACACACACATTCACACACACACACTCATACCCTACGGACAATTTAGCCAACCCAATTTACCAACTACAGCAGACGGAGGAAACCCACGTGAACGCAGGGAGAACATGCAAACTCCACACAGAAACAACAACTGACCCAGCCGAGGCTCGAACCAGCGACCTTCTTGCTGGGAGGCGACAGCACTACCTACTGCACCACTGCATCGCCATTATTATTGTTATTATTATAATTATTATTATTAAAATCATCATTATTTTACAGGCCTTGCTCGGAAGCAATCACGCAATCCAGGTGCTGCTTGGAAACGGCTATCTTTGCTCAGCATCAGGTGCACAACAGCAAGATGTTTGGCAGCGAACTATGACCTTATTTTAATGGCAAATGTGTAATAATACTGCTAATTTACGTCTGTATATAATTTATGCACACACAATGAATGTAAGCCTGATAACTGATCAAATGACAGAATATGTAAACTTAGTTTATGTATATATATATATATTAAATAAAATATATATCATTAAATAATAATAATTAAAAGCCTGGGTGCTGATCCGGCTCTTATTTTAAGGGCTAAAGGTTTGGTTGTCCAATCAGAGGAAAATGGATGTTTCAGCACCGCCTACATGTCTATAATTAATTTTAAAGTCGTTTATTCGTTTTTCTACAATGAATAAAAATGAAAAAAAAAAAACGAAAATCGAGCCAAAATCTTTTTTTTTTTTTTTTCTTCATTTTCCCTTTTTGTTTGTAAGCAGATATGGAATGGACGGAAGATGCCCTGATTCACCGCAAGCATATTTCAAACCCGTGGGAGGCACTGAGAAAGTACAAATTACTTTCAGGCCCGCCGTACATTCAGATCATTCAGCATTAAAACGTCTCCTCCATTTATAGTAAATCTGCTCATGATTTAGCAGATGCTTTTATCCAAAGCGACTTACAAAACACTTGGCGTCCCTGGATCAAGCGGAGGTTAATTCAATAGTGACGGTTCCTGCATGATAAACCCTCCGCGGTTCAAACCTACAGCCGTTCAGATAGCAGCCCATATCTTTAACCTCTAAAACCCAATTAAGCAGCATTAAGAAAAGCATACGTGTGCTCCATCACCAAACGCAGATGTAATTGTTAATACGTTTAAAGTGAGATTAAATAGTTGGGTGAGGTTAAAATCTCCAGGGGGGAAAGATTATGACTGAGCAGATGGACTTCACTTGTGCCAACCGCAATTATATCCACTCACGCATACGTAAACGACTTTGGCGGATTTTATACACTGTAAAAGAGTCCTGGTTGCCTTCAATTTTTAAGCTGAATCAAATTAACCGTATGAGTCCATTGAACGTATGTTAAACTGACTTAAAACAGGCGGCACGGTGGTTAGCACTGTCACCTTACAGCAAGAAGCTTGTTGGTTCGAGTTATGGCTGGGTCAGTTGGCATTTCTGTGTGGAGTTTGCATGTTCTCCCTTTGTTGGTGTGGGTTTCCTCCGGGTGCTCCGGTTTCCCCCACAGTCCAAACACATGCGCTATAGGGGAATTGGATAAACTAAATTGGACGTTGTGTATGGGTGTTTCCCAGTACTGGGTTGCAGCTGAAAAGGCATCCACTGTGTAAAACATATGCTTGATAAGTTGGCAGTTCATTCCGCTGTGGTAACCCCTGATGAATAAAGGGACTAAACCAAAGGAAAATTAATGAATGTAGCATTTTAGATGTGATGCATTAATAATAATAATAATATAATTAATAGAATGCATTTATATATATTTTGGTTACTTGCTTAAGCACATTTTAATGCAAGTTAAATTAGCTGATTAGTAAAACATTTTAATTAATAATTTATACAAATATTTTTATTTTTAATTTTGTTCTGAATGTCATAACATTTTATTTCAGGATTCAGGATTTAGGAGTTGTTGTGGCACTGAAGCTTTTACAATAATTTAAAAATTTAATAATATCATTTACATTGATTTGGACATTGAAACTTGAATGATTTACACCATGGTTATTATAGCTATATTATAACTATAACATTTGTTTTTGCTTTAAACACATTTTACTGAAATAAAATAAAATTATAAAACAAATTATTTAATTATTTAAATTAATTAATTTTATTAATAATTTGAGTAATAATTTCATTTGAAATTACATACAATAAAAAAAGCAGTTATTAAATAATTTAATAAATATTTAACAATTTTACACTTAATTAATGCCACCTTGATGAACAGAATAATTTTCTTTAATGAAAAAAACTGACCCTAAACTTTTGACTGATAGTGTATTTATTATATATATTTTAATAAATAATACAAAATAATTACACAGACAAAAAACATATATATAAATTAATGAAAAAATCATTATATGTTTATTAATTTATTTTAAAATAATATATAACAACAATATATATAATATAACAACAAATTAACTAACACTGTAACTAAAATGGAACATAAAATATTAATGTTAATTAAATTATTAATACAAATTTCTAACTAAAATGCTATGGCATTGATATTAAAACACGCTGACTTGCTGTATACACCAGTATAATGTATGCGTTTTACACAGAACAATGCAAATTACTTTATGGAAAACTGAAAATATTATTCTCAAAAAAAAACAAGCATTTTCATTTATTCATTCATTTATTCATTCATTCATTCATTTGTTTTCCTTTGGTTTAGTCTCTTTATTCATCAAGGGTCACCACAGCAGAATGAATCGGCAGCATATTATCCAGCGTATATTTTACGCAGCGGATGCCCTTCCAGCTGCAACCCAGTCCTGGGAAACATCCATACACACTCATTCACACACACTCATACACTACAGCCCATTTAGTTTACCCAAGTCCCCTATAGTGCATGTGTTTGGATTGTGGGTGAAACTGGAGCAGGAAACCCACGCCAACACAAGGTGAACATGCAAACCCCACACAGAAATGCCAACTGACCCAGCTGAGACTCGAACCACCGACCTTCTTGCTGTGAGTTGACAGTGCTAACCACCAAGCCACTATGTCACCCTATCATTCTTAAATATTTATTACCTGTAAAAGCTTTTATATTTGACATTAACACAGTAGACTATTTATTCAAAGCCACCTAGTGTTGATCTTACATTTCTCTGTGCAATGTCCTGCAGGTTTCTCTAGGTGGCAGCGTGGTGTTAAAAACATATACCACTGATAAATGCAATACATTCTGCAATGCACCTGTTATAATTAAACAAAATAAGGAAATTAAAGTCCATTTACCTGTCCAGCAGATGCAGGTGTAGTGGTTTACACCCTCCAGGCAGGTGGCGCCATGTTGACAGGGGTCAGAAGAACACTCGGGGATGTCAATATCACAGAAAAAGCCCATGAATCCAGTGCCACTGCAGTCACACTCATACCTGACGAACACACACTGCGCTTAATATATGTCTTATAAAGGATATTTAGAGTTTAAGCTGTTTTACTAGCAAGCAGATTATGTAGTGTGGTGATAGATCTCTCACGTCCTGGTCGAGTTTTGCTCAGAGATGTGTCAAAGGGCGACACTGCGGCTCAGAGGTTAAGTGTATGAGTGTGTGTAGATGAGTGTGTATATGTGTTTCCCAGTACAGGGTTGTAGCTGGAAGGGCATCCACTGCATAAAACATATGCTGTAATAGTTGGCGGTTCATCCCGCTGTGGCGACGCCAGATGAATAAGCGACTTTAATTTAATCTGTATTAAAATCGGCCAATTTGCTTCTTAAAAACATCAACAATCTGAATCAGCCATGTAAAATTAAGATTAAGATTAATTCTCTTTGCAGTCTTCATTTTAATTAATAAATTAATTAAATAATTAATTAGTTTGTCTAATTTAACTTTTTACACTTATTTCATATTTTATTAATATTATGTTTTACTTTTTTGGAGGACGTTCTTTATTTTTTAATTAACTGCAGATAATATTGATCAATTTATTGATTTTTTATGAATTAATTAAAAATAATAAAAAATATGAAATTGAATTTTTTGTATTAAAAAATAAATGAATAAATAAAGTTAAGTATGAATTATTATTGATAATTATTATTTGATTTATTATTTACCTAATGCATTTTATTAATTAAGTAAATGATTAAATTTGATAATTTAATTTAAATAATTAAATAAATAATTGATTTAAATGAATAATTTAAATGAATAATTAATTTAATCTGTATTAAAATCGGCCAATTTGCTTCTTAAAAGCATCAACAATCTGCACCAGCCATGTAAAATTAAGATCAGTGCATCACTAAATACGTCGCAGGGGCTTTTGAGATTTGTTCCTCATTTCCCGGTGATAAGGTTAATAACCCTATATTCAGCATAACCTGAGACCGGTCAAATCCACTGACCCGTTGACCATATCCAGACAGACTCCTCCATGGCGGCAGGGTGAGCTCTCACACTCATCGATGTCCAGCTCACAGTTGATGCCCTCGTACCCCGGCACACACTCACAGGTGTACAGACCCACGTGATCATGGCAGACGGCGCCGTTCTGGCAGGGAGACGCTTCACATTCATCCACGTCCACTTCACAGTTGAGACCTGCAGGACACACACAGGGGAAACACACATGCAGTGGTATAAATGAATACAGTCATCAGTCTGTAGCATGGTGTACACAACTGAACAAGTCTGACTGCACCTTTAATGGCTTTTTAGATGGGGTCATTCATTTTCTTGTCGGCTTAATCCGGGGTCGCCACAGCGGAATGAACCGCCAACTTAAGTTTTTATACAGCGGATGACCTTCCTGCCGCAACCTTTTTAGATGGGGTTCAAAACATTAAAGGTCTAGATTTTTGGTGGTATATATATATATATTTTTTTTTTTTTTTTCCCTATGAATGGATTTATTTAGAGACGAGATGGTGGCTCATTGGTTAGCACTGTCACCCTTACAACAAGAAGATTGCTGGTTCAAGCCCCGGCTGGGTCAATTTGGCATTTCTGTGTAGAGTTTGCATGTTTTCCAGGTGCTCAATGACATGAAGAACAGGTGAATTGAAGAAATTAAATTGGCCATAGTGTATGTGTGCATGAATGTTTCCCAGTACTGGGTTGCCGCTGGACATAGGCTGGATAAGTTGGTTCATTCCACTGTGGCGACCCCTGATGAATAAAGGGACTTAGCCAAAGGAAAATGAATGCGTGAATGGATTTCTTTATAAAACTGAAATTATAAAATGCTTTTAAAAAATGTAATAAAAAATATGTATTTTTAATTTAATCAATTATTTATTTAATTATTTAAATTAAATTATAAACTTTAATCATTTACTTAATTAATAAAATGCATTAGGTAAATAATAAATCAAATAATAATTATCAATAATAATTCATACTTAACTTAATTTATTCATTTATTTATTTTTTTATTAAAAAAATTCAATTTCATATTTTTTATTATTTTTAATTAATTCATAAAAATAAATAAATTGATCTTTATTATTTGCAGTTAATTAAAAAATAAAGAACGTCCTCCAAAAAAGTAAAATATAATATTAATAAAATATGAAATAAGTGTAAAAAGTTAAATTAGACAAACTAATTAATTATTTTATTATTTTATTAATTAAAATGAAGACTGCAAAGAGAATTGCAATGTCAGTGATATTTTATTAATAAAAAATAGTTTTTGTTATAGAATTATTTTAGTTTTAAACAAATAAATAAAATATTATTAACAGAGAAATTAAGATATATAGAGAGCAAATATTCTCTATATATATAATAAGTATATGTTATGTGTATATAAAAATATATATAAATATATTTTTAAATAAGTCTAAAAAGACTTTTAATTAATTTAAGAGAATTGCAACATCTGTAAAATTTTATTTAAAAAAAATCTGTTATAGATTTATTTTCGTTTCAAACTAAATGAAAAAATCTGAAATATTTGCTTAAAATATTTTTATTTCATGATAAAACAAAACACATTTTTTGTTTTTGTTTATAACATTTAAACTAACAAAATATATTTTATTTTTATTAAATGAATAGATGCCCATTTATTGTCATTGATTTGAGCTGAGACGATGTCTAAATTAAAAAATACACAAATAAGATCAAATAATAAAAATAAACGTTTGGTTAGTTACAAACTAATACATTTATATAAAAACTGGCTTGTCGAAAAATACATTAAATTTAATTTTAAAAAAAAAACACTTTCTATAAAGTATGCTGGATGAGTTGGCGGTTCATTCCGCTGTGGCGACCCAAGATTTATAAAGGGACTAAGCCGAAAAGAAAATGAATAAATGACTTTCTACATTGGTTCGAGCCTCGGCTCAGTTGGTGTTTCTGTGTGGAGTTTGCATGTTCTCCCTGTGTTCGCGTGGGTTTCCTCCGGGTGCTCCGGTTTCCCCACAGTCCAAAGACATGCGGTACAGGTGAATTGGGTAGGCTAAATTGTCCGTAGTGTATGAGTGTGTGTGTGTGTGTGTGTGTGTGTGTGAATGTGTGTGTAGATGTTTCCCAGAGACGGGTTGCGGCTGGAAGAGAAAAAAATTGCTGGATAAGTTGGCGGTTCATTTCGCCGTGGCGACCCCGAATTAATAAAGGGACTCAGCCGACAAGAAAATGAATGAATGAATATATATATACTGTACATAAACACATAAACACACTGTCTTGTGGTTTTTAATTTGTAAACCTAGGTAAATTTTTAACACATATAAGTAATTGTTTACCAGTATCATTGTGCATTATTTTACAATTATAACTACAGTAACATAGTACAATAAAGCAACAGAAGGAATGTTTTATGTGTAATATGTTTCCGTCAGGTCTCACCTGTGAACCCAAAGAGACATTCGCAGATGTATCTGTCTCTGCCATTGACACACGTCCCGTTGTTCTCGCAGGGCTGCGATGCACACTCATTAATATCAATCTCGCAGTGAAAACCCTGAAATCCAGGCACGCAGTAGCACTGGTAGACCCCCACAGCGTCCTGACAGATCGCCCCATTCCTGCAGGGCTGCGACAGACACTCATCGATGTCCTCCTCACAGTTACGACCTCGAAAACCTGCAGAACAGACACCGAGATTTTAGCAATTAAAACTAAGACAAAGGGCCCTATCCTACACCCAGCGCAATACAGGGCCATGTGCTTTGGACGTGATTTGTTGCTATTTTCATACAAACACATATTTAATTTACATGTTTTGCGTCAAGTTGTTTAAATAGCAAATCCATTTGCACCACTTTGTGGACTTGTGTATGTTCCAGTCTGAGCTATTTTGAGGAAACTGGGCGGCTGGGGTTAGAGGTGGTAACTTTGGAATCCAGCTTTGTTTACTCATGACAATGTGCATTTGTATAATGCTTTTATTAGTAGTAGTAATACTTTAGATGTGTCCGCCTGTCGGATTCTGGAGCCGTCTGCATCACCATATGAGGTATAAGAACAGGACGTGTGTTTGGATATATTTTTTTGACCACACTTCATTATTATTGTTCATTTATTCCTTTGCTGGAAATTAAAACTGAATTTAGGAATAGTTTTAAACAAATATTTGCACTTAACAAACAAAATTAAATATGTAGGCTAATGGATGTCCTCAGTGGAGTGAGTTTTCACCGTTTCCTTACGCCCCATTCACACGGTGCGTCAGCTTCAACGCTTCTCATTCACTTTGAATGGGTGACGTCAGGCATTGCCGAACTGAATTGTGGATCCGTCTGCGCCGCTTTAGTGGCATTGCTCGCTGCAGAAGTTGGGACTAGCTCAACTTTTCAAGCGCCAACGAAGGCATTAGCGAATCAGATCGCTGTATGCAAATACACCAGCTCAGACAGTGGCCTATTGCTATGGTGACTTCAGACACGCCCTCTGTCTAGTGTTGACTCTGAAGCCCCAATGTGACTGTGAATGGGGCATTACTCCACCAAAGTAAAGGAGTAAAGAGTAAAAGTAAAGAAAAAAGAAAGTAAAGAGGCTGAAAGGAGGAGGCTCTGTTTTCTCTGTAGTGAAGAGTTCAGGTTTTACACTTACAAAGTCCGCCATGTAAATAGTAAATGCGCCCGGGCGTGATGTAACTGACTCTTAAAGAAAATGTGATATGACACTTTAATTATAATAATTTATAATAATACTATTATAATAATATACTATAATAATAAGCTCAACCCTGTTAGACCATGCACCAGGGCACAGAGTGTATTTTTCCATCCTAAAAATAACAAAATTGGATTAAGACATTTACTTTTACACCACGCCTAAAGCTTTAGCTCATGCGCTTTAGACTTTGTGATGAAATCATTAAAATACCCTATATATATATATATATATATATATATATATATATATATATATATATATATATATATATATATATATATATATATATATACAAAGTTAAAGTCAGAATTATTAGCCCCCTTTGATTTTTTTTTCTTTTTTAAATATTTCCCAAATTATGCTTAACAGAGCAAGGAAATTTTCACAGTATGTCTGATAATATTTTTTCTTCTGGAGACAGTCTTATTTATTTCATTTTGGCTAAAATAAAAGCAGTTTTTAATTTATTGTGTACCATTTTAGGGTCAACATTATTAGCTTAGCCACTTTAACCCTCTCAAGGCTGGTGTTGCTGATTTGCAACAGTTAAAAATATAGATTTTTTCTGTTTCTAAAACTTAATTTGAGCCTGAGAGGGTTAAGCTATATTTTATTTCAATAGTCTACAGAATAAACCATCATTAAACAATAACTTGCCTAATTACCCTAACCTGCCTAGTTAACCTAATTAACCTAGTTAAGCCTTTAAATGTCACTTTAAGCTGTACAGAAGTGTCTTAAAAATATCCAGTCAAATATTATTTACTGTCATCATGGCAAAGATAAAATACATCAGTTATTAGAAATTAGTTATTAAACTATTATGATTAGCAATGTGTTGAAAAAAATCAGCACTCCATTAAACAGAAATTGGGGGGGAAAATAAACAGGGGGGCTAATAATTCTGACTTCAACTGTATATATATATATATATATATATATATATATATATATATATATATATATATATATATATATATATATATATATATGTTGACAACAACATTTTTAACAGAAAATGCTTCTTGATTTATTTTTTTTACTAGACTAGAAACAAGACCTAAACACAAAATTATCATCATTGTTCTTTTGATCTCATGCTAGATGTCAGTGTGATTGTTTTGACATCAAGGTCCCTGTTGGGTAACAAAACCACTAATGAAACAAACTTAAGCTCAACTTACAGCTAATTTAAAAACTGCAAGTAAAACTACAGCTTTGAAGAAGCTAATTTAAAAATGCAAAACTCTAATAACCTGCAGCACAGTGGCACTCGTACCCGTCCGGAGCCCAGACACAGGTGGCATTATTAAAGCACGGGTCATCTGAGCAGTCCCGCACCCTGGTCCCGCAGTCTGCCCCGCTGTACCCGCTGGGACAGTGACACGAATACCCGTTCACTCCATCCACACAGAAGCTCCGGACTCCCGAACAGGGGTTGCTGTGACATTCATTGATGTTTTGGGTGCAGTTTGGGCCGCTGAAGCCATCAGGACACAGACAGGTGTAGTTTTGGCTTCCTGGAGTGGCGATGCATGTGGATGGACAGCCTGCAGAGTCACACGGGTCCAGTAAACGCTCACAATTTGGGCCGGTGTATATTGGTGGGCTGGAGGAACAGGTGCACAGGTAACCGTCCAATGTGGGCACACAGGTGCTGTTGTTTTGGCACGGGGACGACAGGCACACTTCTGATGAGACTGTGCAGAACAGACCTGAGCGTGTGAAACAAAACATAATTAGTGTCAGAGAACTCATTTCATTGTGCAATTACTGATTATATTATTGATCAACGGCTACGTTTACATGGACATCAATAATTCGATTTTAATGCGATTAAGACAATACTCTGATTAAGAGTCTACCATGTAAACAAGCTATTTTTGATTTGTTTAATCCAGGGGTCGGCAACCCAAAATGTTGAAAGAGCCATATTGGACCACAAAAAACAAAAAACAAATATATCTGGAGCCGCAAAAAATGTAAAGCCTTATATAAGCCTTATAATGAAGGAAACACATGGTGTATGTATCTATATTAGCCTACTATAAAAATGACTAAGTTGGCTAAAAATACATAATAAGCCTTCATGATTAAATAGCCACTGAAATCAGGTGGTTGGTGTTTATTTACACAGCACAGCCTCTGGTCTTTCAGTGGTATTAATTTTATCATTTCTTCTTGCGGCCCATCGGAGTTCACATACCTGCGCGTTGAATATTGGTCACATCACAGGCAATTGAGTATGCGGGGGACTGAATTAATGTCCTTGGTTTGCTGATCGGTGATATTACCTGCCATTTTAATAGCCCTTTCCTTTACTGTTACAGCGGAGAGAGGTATGTCTTTAATTTTTTGTATTATCTTGGTTTTGTTTTTGAAGTCTGCAAATAGGTGTTCTAATATGTTGATGAATGACTCCTTCATGTAGTCACCATCTGTGAACGGTTTTCCGTGCTTTATTATCTCCCGGTTTGTTTACAACAGCCACCTGCCTGCTATCCCGCCCTGCTGATAGAAACGTGTGTCGCAGGCTATGATGCAAATCTTCACTGACAGAAATGTTGAAATTAAATATTAATTCTACACACTTTTACAGCATTTGAAAATGTTCAAATGTTTGTCCTCCTATAGAATCATAATATCATTAATATCATATTAAAACAAAAAAATATATTAACCTCCCCCATCTTTTTCCATTTTCAAACATTTTTTAAAAACTCCAGGGAGCCACAAGGGCAGCGTTAAATGCGGCTCTAGAGCCGCGGGTTGCTGACCCCTGGTTTAATCAGATTGAAGTCATAATCAAACTAAAGAGAAATCTAATTAAGACGTGTGGAGTATTCCAATGGCAATCTGTCATTGCTTCCTGGGAAAATACATTCCTCTGTAAAGAGTCTTGGTGTCATCTTTGACTCTGAGCTAAAATTTGATTGGCAAATTAACGCGGCTGTCAAAAATAGTTTTTTCTATTTTAGATATATTGCCAAGCTGAAGTCTATCCTCTCTTTCAGTGATTTGGAGAAAGTTGTTCATGCTTTTATCTCTTCTCGTCTGGACTATTGCAACGCATTGTATCTGGGTGTGAGTCAGGCCTCTCTCTCGCGACTGCAGCTAGTCCAGAACGCAGCTGCCAGGCTTTTAACAGGCACAAACAGAGCACATTACACCTGTACTTGTTTCCCTACACTGGCTGCCAATCCAGTTTAGAATTCAGTACAAAGTTCTGTTGTATGTTTTTAAATCCCTCCATGGCCTGGCCCCTGAGTATATCTCTGAGCTAATTATTATGCACCAACCTGTGAGATCTCTTCGCTCTATGGATCGTCTCTATTTGCAAGTTCCTAGATCACGCTTAAAATGTCGAGGTGATAGAGCTTTCTCTGTAGCAGCTCCAAGACTCAGGAACGATCTCCCACTCTCTTTAAGGACAGCTCGAACTTTTGAGTCTTTTCAGAGGTCACTGAAAACACACTTATTTTCTTTAGCTTTTAATCATGTGATGTGAGCTTATGTGTTTTGGTTTTATGTATATTTACTAGGGATGTAACGGTATCAGAATTTCACGGTACGGTAATAACTCGGTATGAATGTCACGGTACGGTATTTATTGAATCATTTACAGGAAAAAACAAAACTTATGAAAATACTCCAAAAAAGTGCCAAAAGTGTCAATGACATACAAATTAGCCATCTATCTGTAAGCTTTGAAACAGGAACTTCAATTTTAATAACAAAAAATTATTAAACCATGTAAAAAAAATAAAGTTTCAATTTAGTAGTGTTAAAAACTCATCACATTCAACATTTAATCACTCACTCACTTAGATAGAGATGGGTTTAAAGGAAAATTATCATATAAATATAATCTGGTAAAAGCTGGGATCTCTGGGTATTTACAATGTCCCCTGCAACAGAAAAAAACCCCTCTCATTTGGGACTGAGGTTTCTGGGACAGAGAGATATGACTTGGCCCAGGTTGACAGCAGTGGGTAACGTTGTGCATTGTCTTTCCACCACTTGAGAGGACAAACCATGAGTGAGATAGAGATCTCATGTCTGCATCAATCTGAACAGTGTGCTGTGTTTCTGCAGTCCCCATGACTGTTATTAGTCGTATTTCCCAACTTGCAGGCACGTGCACACATAGGGCTCAACCTGTGCAGTGCACATGCCCTTTTTAGTCTTGGATAGGAAGTGCCCTTCCAAAATGATCAAAAGTGCCCCCGCGACGCGTCACACCCTCCGTCCCGCCCTTCAGTAGGCGCGCGACAACACCGCTCTTGAGTATACACGCTCAACCCCCCCTCCCCGCTTTACAGTACGCGCGCGACAACACCGCTATTCAGTACGCGCGCGACGACAACACCCGCTTTAGGTTTCGATCATTTCCAGCTCTTTGATCCCCGCTTCTAGCAGCACACTCCATTTCCGCATTACTGGATCTGTAGCGACAACAGACCGCAAGGGATGATGGTCAAGCATGGGCTGATGGGAATTGTAGTTTTCGGTACCTCCCGTTCCCTTCATTCGCCTGTGCAAATTTTCTCAGAAGACCTATAGTTTTACCGAGTCATGCAACTACGGTAATATCGAAAAAAATTAATATTGCGGTATGACGGTATTTAAAATACCGTTACATCCCTAATATTTTACATGCGTTTTTATTTGTTTTATGTACAGCACTTTGGTAATCATTAGCTATGTTTCCATCCACCTATTTTAAGCGCATTTTGCAAATGAGCATAAAAAAGCCAGTTGATGGAAACGCCATGATGCGCATAAATTTTGAAAATGCGCATACAAAACATATACGCCTAACTGGGTAGGATAAACTTTTTAATCGATAAGAAAAGATGCGCATAAACTGCGATGGAAACACTTTTACCGCACAAACTCCAGCATGCGCATTAAAAAAGGTCATGTGATTTTGTTGAAAGAGATCATGTGATGCTTAAAATGTGTGTGAATGGATAAAACGTCAGGCTGAGCACATTATAAAACATCTGAAATGTTATTTTGGTCATTATTAAACGCCTTACCGTTTCAGTATTAATGTTATTATATTATTAATGACCTCCAGAATCAAGAGCGCCTGTGCTCCGCGTCTGACATCTTCAAACGCCACTGCGCGCTCACTGCAGGTCAGGATTGTCTTCTGAGGCGCATTCATGTAGAAAAGATTGATGCAGCTTCTCCTACTGCAGCAAATGCAGTTTTTATTGTTGATATTTGGCGCCAGTTAATCAGGAAGTGACGATTTTGTTCGCTTTGACTCGTTGGATGGAAACGCTGCTTCATTCGCACAACTTTTTTTTTTCTGCGCATAAAGTTTATTTGCATTTTTGGATGGAAACAAAGCTATTGTGATTTGTGAAAGTGCCATAGAAATAAAGTGAGTTGAGTTGAGAGTATGCCGATTTTAGTCACATTATTGAAGTGCAGTACAGACATGTAAACACCTTACTGAACTTGACGAACTATTACAGTCAAGTAGGGCTTTTTGCCGCGTTTTGCGACAGAATAGTCCACACACACACACACACAGCTGTTTAACACTCTCTGCACCTACCGAGTCAGTGCAGACCACATACACCTGCATCATGGAATGCGGAGGGTTTATTTCTTCCATTCATCATGCGGTATGAACTTCCATTAAAACAACACTCTTCCAGCAGTTCATTCACGAGTTCACACTCAGATATTTGACTGAATAGAATATGCGGATTTGGCGAACTGTCCGGGGAGAGGGCTGTGAGCTCGGAAAGACACCCTAACTTGTGTTATTCCCCTTAGGACAGGGGTGTCCAAACTTTTTGGGCCGAGGGCCAGATGCAAAAAAAAAAACATTGTCGCGGGCCAAATTTTACAAAAATCACACAGACACGCATATATATATATATATATATATATATATATATATATATATATATATATATATATATATATATATATATATATATACACACACGCACACATATTTCTAAACATATTACTTTTAGTAACTCATTTCTAATTACTAATTTATTTTATCTTTGCCATGACGATAGTAAATAATATTTGACTAGATATTTATCAAGACACTTCTATACAGCTTAAAGTGACATTTAAATGCTTCACTGGGTTAGTTAAGTTAACTAGTCAAATTAAGGTAATTAGGCAAGTTAATTAGGCAACAATGGTTTGTTCTGAAGACTTACGGGGCTAATAATTTTGACCTTAAAATGGTTCATAAAAAATTTAAAACTGCTTTTATTCTAGCCGAAATAAAACAAATAAGTCTTTCTCCAGAAAAAAAAATATTATCAGACATGCTGTGAAAATGTCCTTGCTCTGTTAAACATCATTTGGGAAATATTTAAAAAAGAGGAAATAAATCAAAGAGGGGCTAATAATTCAGACTTCAACTGTGTAGATAGATAGATAGATAGATAGATAGATAGATAGATAGATAGATAGATAGATAGATAGATAGATAGATAGATAGATAGATAGATAGATAGATAGATAGATCATAACAAGAACTGCTGCTTAATTAAATGCATGTAATAGCGACACCCGGTGGTTATTTATTGAATTACGTTCATTTTTGTATAGCGGGCCAGATGCTATTGATATTTATAAAAAGCCTCGCGGGCCGCCACAAAACTGATTGCGGGCCGCAGATGGCCCGCGGGCCGTAGTTTGGACACCCCTGCCTTAGGATAAAGAGAGATAGGGTCCGAGTGCAGTTTCTAGCCCGGCTCCAGAACGCTCCACCCTCAGTTTTAAATAGGCATCTTGTTTAATAGTGTGGAATTAGGGTGGTGAGGGGACGCTGAAGTTGAGAGGAAACGGAGGTATGATGTGTTTGACTATTTATAGGGGTTTGCTCTTGAGCTGATGGGATAATAGAATGATTGTGTGTGTGATGATTTAGCCTCGTCAAAGACTGATCGTGCTCCTCTTGAAATTTGTTTATAAAACATCACTAGTTGCATCCAATATCTCGTTTGTCACGGGGGGCTTTTTACGAATGTAGGTGAAAGTGCCAAACCGCAGTTAAAGTCGACAAATTAATAGTGATGGATCCAACATCATTTTGTGGCTCCAAAGTATTGGTTCAGGCATTGTTTTGGCACCGGTACTGTTTTAAAAGTATCGATTTAGCATGATTTTGTATCGATTTTGTATCAAAATAACCCGAAATGAAACCCAACCCCAGTGGCGACCACAAATTAATAACTGGACTAAGCCGAAAGAAAATGAATGAGTGCTATGTATAGGTTTAAAACGGCTCTGTTTGCCTGATATATTATCAGACTATATATTCGTTCATATTCTTGTCAGCTTAGTCCCTTTATTAATCCGGGGTCGCCACAGCAGAATGAACGGCCAACTTATCCAGCACATATTTAGGCAGTGGATACCCTTCCCATCGCTGGGAAACATTCACACACACATTCACACACACACACTCACACTCATACACTACGGACAATTTAGCCTAACCAATTCACCTGTACCGCATGTCTTTGGACTGTGGGGGAAACCAGAGCACCCGGAGAAAAGCTACGCGAAAGCAGGGATAACGTGCAAACTCCACAGAGAAACGCCAACTGGCCCAGCTGAGGCTCGAACCTGCGACCCAGCGACCTGCTTGCTGTGAGGCGACAGCACTACCTGCGCCACTGTGTCGCCATATATTATCAGACATTCATTCATTCATTCATTTTCTTTTCGGCTTAGTCGCTTTATTAATCCGGGGTCTTTATCATGCATCATTTATTTATTTAAACTATTGTAAAACTGTTTTGGAACAGAAATGAAGAATAAATAGTAAACTAAAAGTGAACTTGAATTGAATTGACCTTCTGCAGAATTAACCTCTCGAGATGAGCATCTGCTGCGTCACTGAGGACAGTATAGAAGATTCACCTGAGAAGAGCCCTAGTGCACTTAAAGCCTCTTAAAGAAACTTCACTGTCCTGAAGATGAAGACCACGAGACTCCATCAGCCCACTGCAGACGCTTAAAAGATTAGCTCACTTTCAGCAGAAACATTTCCCAATCGTTTACTCTCCCTCTTACTCGTCTTTCTAAAAGTGCAAATTTCTGAACGTAATAGTTTCATAATAATTTCAAATAACTGATTTCTTTTATCTTTGCCATGATGACAGCACATAGTATTTGACTAGATAGTAGATACTAGTATTCAGCTTAAAGTGACATTTAAAGGCTTTACTAAGTTAACTAGGTTA
This sequence comes from Danio rerio, assembly GCF_049306965.1. Taxonomy (NCBI): domain Eukaryota; kingdom Metazoa; phylum Chordata; class Actinopteri; order Cypriniformes; family Danionidae; genus Danio; species Danio rerio. The sequence continues at coordinate 4,086,512 of NC_133183.1, read as the reverse complement.
AAGTAGAGTAATTAGGCAGATCACTGAACAACAGTGGTTTATTCTGTAGCCAATCAAAATATAATAGTGATTTCTTAAGCAGGCTGATTACATTAAATACTGAACTAAAGGAAATAAGAATTTATCCAGCAGAAAATATAATAAGAAATGCTGTGAGAAATGTCCTTGCTGTAATAGTAAAAATGTAATAGTAATAGTAAAATGTAAAATAGTAAAAACGTCTGCAGAGTTGAATTTTCTCAAGATACGGTCAAGATAAAACAGATATCAACATCCCATAATGCAATTTACAACCATATTTAAAAGGAAAACGCCTGTATAGAACAGATGTTTAAGTATGTAGAAAGATTCTGCATGTTTCCTTCAAAAAAAGAAAGAAAGAAAGAAAGAAAGAAAGGAAGGAACGAAGGATGGAAAGTAAGGAAAGGAAGGAAAGGAAGGAAGGTAAGGAAGAAAGAAAGAAAGAAAGAAAGAAAGAAAGAAAGAAAGAAAGAAAGAAAGAAAGAAAGAAAGAAAGGAAGGAAGGAAGGAAGGAAAGTAAGGAAGAAAGAAAAGGAAGGAAAGGAAGGAAGGTAAGGAAGAAAGAAAGAAAGAAAGAAAGAAAGAAAGAAAGAAAGAAAGAAAGAAAGAAAGAAAGAAAGAAAGGAAGGAAGGAAGGAAGGAAGGAAGGAAAGTAAGGAAGAAAGGAAAGGAAGGAAGGTAAGGAAGAAAGAAAGAAAGAAAGAAAGAAAGAAAGAAAGAAAGAAAGAAAGAAAGAAAGAAAGAAAGAAAGAAAGAAAGAAAGAAAGGAAGGAAGGAAGGAAGGAAGGAAGGAAAGGAAGGAAGAAAGGAAAGGAAGGAAGGTAAGGAAGAAAGAAAGAAAGAAAGAAAGAAAGAAAGAAAGAAAGAAAGAAAGAAAGAAAGAAAGAAAGAAAGGAAGGAAGGAAGGAAGGAAGGAAAGTAAGGAAGAAAGGAAAGGAAGGAAAGGAAGGAAGGTAAGGAAGAAAGAAAGAAAGAAAGAAAGAAAGAAAGAAAGAAAGAAAGAAAGAAAGGAAGGAAGGAAGGAAGGAAGGAAGGAAGGAAGGAAGGAAGAAAGGAAGGAAGGAAGGAAGGAAGGAAGGAAAGAAAAAAGAAAGAAAGAAAGAAAGAAAGAAAGAAAGAAAGAAAGAAAGAAAGAAAGAAAGAAATGAAGGAAGAAAGAAAGGAAGAAAGATGAGCAAATGTTCACTCTAGAAGTGGAGTAATCCTTTAACATCCACAAACTCTCAGTCAGAATCTTCAGTGATCCTCACAGAACTGAAGCACTACACACACACACACACACACACACAGCAGATTTACAGTGAGATTCGTGCAGGATAAAGGGGCTTCTACACCACCGGCAGATGGATCCGACCGTATTATCATCTCCAGCAGATGCTCCGTCAATGGATTGTCAGCTTGACCGACCTCCATCACTAACTAATCCACACACACACACACACACACACACATGATTTTTGTGAGTTTCAACAATAACCTAAAATACAGTTTAAGGGGATCGTTCACCCAAATAAACATCTATAAAGAAATCACAGCATTTATGAAGTAAGCTTCACACAGGTGAGTGAGCTTGACAAACCACAAAATTGGTAACACTAGTACAACTGGTAATATTGCTAACAATTCACACCATTTACTACTGGCTTATTTTATATCTCTAATCCAAATCCAACTACTGCCCTAATATACAATTATTGAGCTAACAGTTTGTTGATAGCATGAATTTTACATTAAAATAAAGTGTAAATATATATATATATATATATATATATATATATATATATATATATATAGACTTATATTATACTTTATTAGGTACACCTTACACCTTACTAGTAACAGGTTGGACCCCCTTTTGCCTTCAGAACTGCTTTAATCCTTCATGGCAAAGATTTAACAAGCTACTTGAAATTCCCTCAGAGATTTTGCTCCATATTGTCATGATAGCACAGTTGCTGCAGATTTGTCGGCTGCACATCCATGATGTGAATCTCCCATTCCACCACATCCCAAAGGTGCTCTATTGGATTGAGCTCTGGTGACTGTGGAGGCCATTTAAGTACAGTGAACTCATTGTCATGTTCCAGAAACCAGTCTGAGATGTTTCACGCTTTATGACATGGTGTGTTATCCTGCTGGAAGCTATCATCAGATGGGTACACTGTGCTCATGAAGGGATGGACATGGTCAGCAGCAATACTTAGGTAGGCTGTGGTGTTGACACAATGCTTAATTAGTACTAATGAACCCAAAGTGTGCCAAGAAAATCTCCCCCACACCATTACACCACCACCAGCAGCCTGAGCGGTTGATACAAGGCAGGATGGATCCATGCTTTCATGTTGTTGACGCCAAATTTTGACCCGACCATCTGAATGTGTCAGCAGAAATGGAGACTCATCAGCCCAGGCAACGTTTCTCCAATCTTCTATTGTCCAGTTGTGGTGAGCCTGTGTCAATTGTAGCCTCAGTTTCCTGTTCTTAGCTGACAGGAGCGGCACCCGGTGTGGTCTTCTGCTGCTGTAGCCCATCCGCCTCAAGGTTGGACGTGTTGAGTGTTCAGAGATGCTCTTCTGCAGACCTCGGTTGTAACGAGTGCTTATTTGAGTTACTGTTGCCTTTCTATCAGCTGTTGAATTTAGATTAAAATCAACAAAGATTCTGGCTGCTTGAGAAATCAGCTACAACTGTCGTGCTTTTATGAATGGGATGAATATAATCTACTCTACTATAAGGTGGAAAAGCTACTTACAGTTTACCTGGATTAACCAGCAACCAGTTTCACCAGACAGACCATGTAGAAATTAAGCTGTGCTAGTAAACAGGAGCATTATACTGTACACGTCCACTAGGTAGTTAGACTTTAGCAGTATTTTTTGTTTAATTTTGTTTATAAATGGCACAGAGTTACCATTTAAGCATTATAGAATTTAGAAACAACCAGGATTAAAAAAAAATTAAAACTCCTAAGGTCAGTATAATCAAAGATATATACAGAATACACAAGACGTGTCACTGGAATAGTTTTGAATTTGAAAAGTGTAACGGTTCAAGCTGCGGTCACACTGGGGTATGAGCTAGCGAAATTCTGTCGTACAGCGCTGCGAAAAGGGGCGGGATTAAACAAGATGATTAGACATTTTAAAAAACGAGCGATCGCTCCATGTTTTACATTTCTGTGCAGAGAGGTCAAGTTTTGATCCTCGTTTGGTCTCACGCAGTCAAGTGATGTGATTTCGCAGGTCAGAGTTCACCAACCTTGAACTTTCCAACGCAGTGAAATGCAAAACTTGCCGCATGACCTTGCGTTTCTGGTCTGACGCACAGTGGCTGAGTAACTGGGGGGGCCGGGCAGGGGCCACTTCTACTTTAGGTCGCACACTTTAACATACATCACAAACTATTTAAACAATTATTCAGTCATTTTTTATGCATCACTCTGCAGTTTTCATAAACATTCATTCTTTTTTTCGGCTAAGTCCCTTTATTAATCTGGGGTCGCCACAGCGGAATGAACCACCAACTTATCCAGCAAATGTTTTACGCAGTGGATGACCTTCCAGTTGCAACCCATCACTGGGAAACACCCATACACTCATAAACCACTGACAATTTAGCTTAACCAATTCACCTAGAGCACATGTTTTTGGACTGTGGGGGAAACCGGAGCACCCAGAGGAAACCCACGCCAACACGGGAAGAACATACAAACTCCACACAGAAATTCCAACTGACCCAGCCAGGACTCGAACCAGCGACCCTCTTGCTGTCAGGCGTTTGTGCTACCCACTTCGCCACCGTGCTGCCCTGCCTTCATAAATAAGCTAATTAAATAACTTAAACTCGAAAATAATCTTCCATGTTTATTTATTTGACAAGTAACTTTGTATTGTAGGATAACACATTTCTAACATTCAAGTACAGCAAGGCACATTTTTACACCTGTAAACTTTAACAGATGCAGTTGAAGTCAATTTTTTTGCCCTCCCAATAATTTAAAATAATGTTTCCCAAGTGATCTAAATCAAACCAAGGAGATTTTCACAGTATTTCCTATAAAACACAAATAATTCATCTGGAGTCATAATAAGTTTTATTTCTTATAGTTTATTTCTTTTTAATAAAAGCAGTTTTAAATAAAATACAAACATTTTAAGTCAGTGTTATTAGCTTCCTTAGGAAATAATTACTGTATATTTTATTGATCATCTACACAACAAACCAGTTATACAATAACTTGAATAATCATTCCAACTTTCCTAGTAAACATAACCTAATTAACTCTTTAAATTACACTTTAATCTGAATCAAAGACTAGAATACTTAAAGGGACTTTGTCTGTATACAACTGTCTTGCTAAATAACTAGTAAAATATCATGCACTGTCACCATGGGAAAGATAAAAAGTACTGTAGTTATTAGAAAAATTGGTTAAACTATTATGTTTAAAAACGTGTTGTAATAAATCATGTCTTTATTTATGTATTTATTTACTATTTTATTTATTATTTTTATTCTATTTATTTTCATTTAATTAAATGACGTTTTTTATTTAATTTTTTTTATTTTGTTTTATCATTTTTATTTAACTTGATTTTTTATTCAATTCATTTAGTTATTTTTTTATTTATTTAGTTTTTATTTCAATTTATTTTTACAATGTATTTTATTTATTCTTTTACTTTTGTTCTATTTTTAAATGTTTTTATTTTATTTTATTATTTTTTATTTTCATTATTATTTTATTATTTATTATTATTATTGTTGTTGTTATTATTATTATTTTATTTTTATTTTAGAAGTCAAGTAATATTTATTGCTCTCAAAACTGGGATCCTCAACAAGACTTTTGTCAGGTAGTGTACATTAAAAAATACAAAAATAATAAAAAATATAATGAAATTATAATTTAATAGTATTGTAGTTTTCATTAGTTTTAAATAAGTTTTTTTATTTCTGTTTTTTAAGGAGCTGAAATTTTTAAATTGTATGTACTAATATATATATGAAGAGTTCAGATGCAAAAACTTCTGTGTTGTCTCAAATTTTCATCAAAGACGAACATTTTTCTCAGCCTCCTTTGTTTATGTTGGGTTAATTTATATTAAAGACCAGGAAAAGGACATATTCTTGGCCATTCATGTGATATTACTGAACATACACACAGGATCCTGATTAAAATGCTCGTTTTAGAGGAAAATATCAGTTGGCATTTAGAGGTTTTTAATATATATATTTTATTTATTTATTTATTTATTTTTTTTTTTGCAACAGAAAAAGAAACCGTGTCAGGAGGTCTCTTAGTGACTGTGAATGTCCTACAGTCCCTAATCCAGGATCATCTGAGCTTTACACACACACACACACACACACACACCTGAACACTGCTCCAAACAGCAGCGTTCTCTTACACTTTCTCAATAACAGAAATACCTGCTGCTGGAGATCTGCAGTCTAGACGGGGCAGACAGAGGTTACTCTCCATCAAACAACAGGAGTCTCCAGTAAACAACATTTAATGTCTCCAAACCCCTCATAGAGAGCATCGGTATGAAGCCCCGGGACAGAGACCTTCAGACCCGCGTCCCCTATAGACCACCCTTTAATAAACACATACCATTCGATATTATCTGCTGCTCCACAACACAGGAGCAGCTCAGCAGCAAGTGTGTTAACATGGACACGGTACACACACACAAAACACTGCATAGCAGGTTTGTCTTGTTTTCCTCTAAATATCTCAAAAATATTCTTGTAGATTGACTTGAGAAGCTTAAATCTTAACGTAAGGTTTTACAGTCACTACCTGACAAAAGTCTTGTCGTCTATCCAAGTGTCAGGAACAACAAATAATAACTTGACTTCTGAAACCAAATGATCAACTAGAAGTGATATTAAATGAAAGGCAAAGGCCTCTAGATTACACTTATCTGACCACAATAAAATATGATCATGCCTTAATTTTTGAAAGGTTTAGGCAGTAAAGTCTCATCACTGAACAGAAATAATGTGCAGTATAGAATATAAAGTCCTGCTGCAGTGGAGACAGAATGAATATTGTGTCTGACTCCATCATGAGCTTGGAGGACTGCATCCATACATCTCTGCACTGACTCAAATCACTAATTAATAAAGTCATCTGTAACGGCAAAGAAAGCGTTCCTGCAGGTCTCCCAGAGTTCATCAAGATTCTTTGGATTCATCTTCAATGCCTTCTCCTTCATCTAACCACAGACATGCTCAACAATGTTCATGTCTAGTGACTAGGCTGGCCTATCCTGAAGCACCTTGACCTTCTTTGCTTTGAGGAACTTGATGTGGAGGCTGAAGTATGAGAAGGAGCGCTATCCTGCTGGAGAATTGTCCCTCTCCTGTGGTTTGTAATGTAATGGGCAGCACAAATGTCTTGATACCTCAGGCTGTTGATGTTGATCATCCACTCTGCAGATCTCTCGCAAGCCCCCATACTGAATGTAACCCCTAACCATGATTTCTCCTTCACCAAACTTGACTGATTTCTGTGAGAATCTTGGGTCCATGCGGATTCCAGTAGGTCTTCTGCAGTATTTGTGATTATTGGGATGCAGCTCAACAGATGATTCATCAGAAAAATCCCACATCTGACACTTTTACAAATGATCAACTAGAACTCAAGTTATTATTTGTTGTTCTTACTACTGCGATCCATGACATAAAATTTTAAAAATTATAAATAATTAAATTTAATAAAATGTAAATAATATTGTAGTTTTCATTAGTTTTAAATATGTTTTTTTTTGTTTCTGTTTTTTAAGGAGATTAAAAATTTCACTTGTGCCATTTATTTATTTATTTATTTAATAATTACAATTTTTATCTCCTTAAAATGTAAAAATATATATAAGATAATTTTTCCCATAAACAGTTTTAAATAAATTAACAAAGGCTTTCGAATTATGAATAAATTTATGTGATGTAAATAATAGTAATAATAATAATAATAACAATAATAAAAATAATAATAATGATTCGAATTTTAATAATTATTATATTAATAATTGTTATTATTATTATTATGAAAAATATATAAAATATCACAGACAAAAATAAACAATCAAATTACTAAAACTTTACTGACAATTAAAAAAAATAAAAGAAAAAAAAACATATTAATTAAAATAATAATGAAAACTACAATTTTATATATTAAAAAATGTTTCTGGGTTGTTTTTTTCAGCAAACAAGCCTTTATTCATTTTTTTTCCCTTGAGCTTAGTCCCTTTATTTATCAGGGGCTGCCACAGAGGAATAAACCACCAACTCATCCAGCATTTGTTTTACACAGCATATACCATTCCAGCTGCAACCCAGTACTGGGAAACATTTATATAAAGCAGAGATCAGCTAGTGGAGTGCTGTGCATGTAAACCTCACTCCTCTGACCTCTAAAAGGCTAGCAGCCAGCTCTCTGCAACCACATGGTCGCCCACTTAAGATAAGCAGGGCTGCGCCCGGTCAGTACGTGGATGGGAGACCACATGGGAAAGCTTGGTTACTGCAGGTAGTGGTGTTAGTGAGACCAGCAGGGGGCCCTCAATCTGTGGTCTGTGTGAGTCCTAATGCCCCAGTATAGTGAAGGGCAATCTATACTGCTCAGTGAGCGCCGTCTTTTGGATGAGACATTGAACCGAGGTCATGACTCTCTGTGGTCTCTAAATATCCCAGGATGTCCTTCGAAAAAGAGTCGGGGTTTAACCTCGGCATCCTGGCCAAATCTGCCCACTGGCCCTCTGTCTATCATGGCCTCCTAACCATCCCCATATCATAAATGGCTTCATCTCCACCAATCCATATGGCAATATGGCTGCTGTCGCATCATCCAGGTGGGTGCTGCACACTGGTGGTGGATGAGGAGATTCCCCCTAATGTGTAATGTGCTTTGAGTGTTCAGAAAATCGCTATACAAATGTAAGGAATTATAATTATTATTATTATTATTAAAAGGTGCTCTAGCGACAGATGGTCTTTAGCCTCCTTGGAAGAGCAACCGACTACCATGTGGAAAGAAGTCAGTTCAATCCCAGCTCACAGCGGGTTCAGTGGTGTAGGACCGGCGGGGCTATATTGGTGCCGTGACCCGGATGGGAGTGAGGTTTTGGGGGGTGAATGTAGCGGAGGTTGGCTAGTGAAGTGTTGTGCAGGTAAACCTCACTCCTCTGACCTCTAAAGATACTCTAGCGGCAGACGCTACAGGCCATAGTCTTAAGCCTCCTTGTTAGAGCAACCGACTCCCATGCGAAAGGTCGCTGGTTCGATCCCAGCTTGGAACGGGTTGGGTGGTGTAGGACCAACGGGGTTACATTTGGTCTGTGGGGGAAACTGGCAATAGTATCTGGATGCAGCCTTTATGGTGCAAGCTGAGACTGCATCACTCAGCGATGCAATGTCAGACACAATGCACTCAAATGGAGCTAGTGACGTCACTGTGATGGGTAGGGTTAGGGTTAGGTGAGCCCATTAAAAAGCATTGGATGCAGCCCAGACTGCACTGCACCAGGTCTGCAGCCAGACCCCTCTCAAAACTGGAGCACCCGGAGGAAACCCACACTAAAACGGAGAGAACATGCAAACTCCAAACAGAAATGCCAACTGACCCAGCCAGGGCTCGAACCAGCAACCTTCTTGCTGCGAGGCGACAATGCTAACCACTAAGCCACCATACCGCCACAAGCCTTTATATCTTAAGTAATTTTGCTTCCCATATCTTGATTTAACAATGTTCATATGTCTTTACTAGAAAAAAATGTGCTCAAAATTGTTATGGTTTGCAATGTTCTCCACTAGATTCCAGCATTAAAGCATGTCCTGAAGGCAATAAAGAGTCACGGTAAAAGCACGAGTGACTGTAATACAACAATCCACACAGATAAACATACATTACAAACAATCAAAAGAACTGGAGCTTAAATTTCCCCAAATCCTGTTTTGATTAAAGCAGTAAAGCTGCTCTGTAATGAACACACAGTGCAGTCAGGCTTTTCATACGCAGGATCTGCTTCTGTCTGAGACTCTTTTCTTACTCATACTGAATATCTCAACCAACTCCTGCTATTATGAGGAAAATATGTGCCATTAAAAATCAAGTTGGGAAAATTTGCATATGCAGCACTCAGCATAAATGAGTATCATAAATATGTGTGTTCATTTCTCAGTAGAGATAGCCAATAATTTAAAATAAATTCAAAATAACAGCAGTGCAACATGACTAACCGGAATAATCCAAGTTTTTAGTATATTTTTTATTTACACATGGCAAACATGTTGCCAGTAGGTGCAGTAGATTCTCAGAAAACAAACAAGACCCAACATTCATAATCTTAAGGCTGTGCAATTGGCCAATTAGTTGAAAGGCGCGCGTATCAATAAAAAATAAACATAAATCCTGAATTATTCTGGTTAGTCATGGTGTACTGCTATTATTTTTAACAATACTGTATATCCAGTGCTCAACATAAATGAGTACACTCCTTTATGAAAATGTAATGTACAATTGAAAGCAGAAGCTTCCATACACTGTATAAAAAGGCACATAACCATTTTTAAAAAGTCAGATGTTAATGTGACTAAACTTGTTCTCTTTTAGGTAAGTGAGGATTATCACATTTGTTTCTGTCCTGCTTAATAGCAGAATAATTGTAACCAGGGATCCACTTGCAGTATTTTTATTAAACACAGTTTAATAACAAATAGCACACAGATGTTGTGCGTGCGCAAACTCACATCACAGTAGTATATTGTCGTTGGGCTGGCGGCAGGTAAACACAGGATGAGTATGCAGGCATGGGTCAGAGGCAGGCGGCTAGTATCAGAGTCGGTAAGCAGGCTAGAGTTCAAGGCAGGCGGCTAGGATCAAAGTCGGGATCACAAGCACAAGGCAGGCGGCAGGCAGGACTGGGTCAGTAAACGAAGCAGGATCACAACGGGAAAGCAGGCAAGGCTGAGAACGCTCGGTAGTGTTAGCCGGGGCAAAACAAGACTTCGCAATGAAGCAGCGTGTGTGTGTGTGCTGCTTATATGTGTGTGGAGAGTGATTACTGGATGCGCTTCAGGTGTGTAGGCAATCAGTGTAAGTGGATGACGTAATGTCAATAGTCCGGTGATAATGACCTCTGCTGGCCAGCGAGGGGAATGACTAGGACCGAGTCGGTGACAATAATGAGAGGGATATTTGTTGAGAAATTGTTATAACTTTTCTTGCAAGTCAAGTTTACACACAATAAGATTATTATGCCTCTGAAAAAGGTCAGATGATGGTGTCAAGGTTTTGGAGGTTTCTGATTGGCTAATTGACGACATTTGAGTTAATTGGAGGCACAACTGTAGAATAGTATTGAAGGAAAACCTCAAACACTGCTTCCTTGTGTGACAACATGGGAAAATCAACAAGCCAGAATCAACAGAAAAGTCAGATTACAATGTGCTAAATTACACTGGGGAAAAGACTAATGTTTGGAGACATGTCCTGTGCTCTGATGGAACTAAGATTAAACTGTTTGGCCATAATGGCCAGTGTTACATTTGGAGGACAAAGGGGAAAGCTTACAAGCCTAGGAACACTATCCCAACTGTGAAGTATGGGGGCGGCAGCATCATGTTGTGGGGCTGTTTTGCTGCAGGAGGGACTGGTCCACTTCACAGTATAGATGGCATCATGAAGACAGAACATTATGTAGAAATACTGAAGCAACATCTCAAGACATCAGCCAGGAAGTTAAAACTTGGCCACAAATGGGTCTTCCAAACAGACCATGACCCTAAGCATACTGCCAAATTAGTTAAAATGTGCTTTAAGGACAACCGAGTGAATGTTTTGGAGTGGCCATCACTAAGCCCTGATCTCAATCCTATAGAAAATTTGTGGGCAGAGTTGAAAAAGCTTATGCGAGCAAGACAGCCAACAAACCTGACTCAGTGACACAAATTCTGTCAGGAGACATGGGCCAAAACTCCTGCAAACTATTGTGAGAAGCTTGTGGAAGGATGGCCAAAACATTTGACCAAAGTTATACAGTTTAAAAGCTAATAAAAAACAGGGAAATGTGTGTAAACTTTTGACTGTCTAGAAATTAATAAAAAATTCTCAAAAAAAAAAACATTCTCTTATTATTCTGGCATTTAGCACATGTAAATCATTTAGGTAATCCTAACAGACCTAAAATAGTAAACATTTAGTATGATTTACCATCAGACATTTTTTTTTTAATGGTTATGTTCATTTTTTTAGACTGTATGTAAACTTCTGGTTTCAACTGCATATACAGTGCTTAACATAAATGAATACTCTTATTTTGAAAATGTACAGTAATGTTAATAATTTGTGTTGAAAACATAGCTACAGTCTGCTTTGTAGCTTTACAGATGTATTTCATGCTCAATCTAAATGTGTATAAAGCATAATGTTAAAGATCATGCTCAAACAATCTGAGTTACGTCATTAGTGAAGATAAGGGGAGGATTGTGTTAAAGTCAGAGCAGCTCCTGGACTGCATCAAAAGTTGAGAAACACACTCAGCAGCATCAGTGTGAAGCTCTTTAACCTGAGCGAGTCTCCTGTTATCTACAGCTCTGATGACCTCTGACCTCTCTGAGACAGATGAGACCAGCGGCTGGTACAGACTCTCTCTCTCTCTCTCACACACACACACACACACACACACACACACACACACACACACACACACACACACACACACACACACACACACACACACACACACACACAAACACACACACACAACTGATTTTTTTTTTTATATTCGTGGTATATTCCTGGAGTTTGCACAAGAAAGCATTCTTTTGTTAATATAAAAAAATTAATAAAATTAAATTACAATTACTCAACCACTTCCCTTAGGCTTAGTCCCTGCTTTATTATGGGTTGCCAAAAAAATGAAGAACTGCATAAAATAAAATTTAATTAAATAAATTAAAATTAAGGGGCGACACAGTGGCACAGTCGGTAACACTGTCGCCTCACAGCAAGAAGGTCGCTGATTCGAGCCTCGGCTGGGTCAGTTGGCATTTCTGTGTGGAGTTTGCATGTTCTCCCTGTGTTGGCGTGGGTTTCCTCCGGGTGCTCCGGTTTCCCCCACAGTCCAAACACATGTGCTATAGGGGAATTGAATAAACTAAATTGTCCATAGTGTATGATTGTGTGTGGGTGTTTCCCAGTGATGGCTTCCAGCTGGAAGGGTATCCACTGCGTAAAACAAATCCTGGATAAGTTGGCTGTTCATTCCACTGTGGCGACCCCTGATTAAGGGACTAAGCCAAGGAGAAAATGAATGAATGAATAAATGAATTAATTAATTTAAATTAAATTAAAATTATTCGATCACTTTCCTTTGGCTTAGTCCCTGCTTTGTCATGGGTTGTCACAACATAAAGAACTGAATAAAATATAATTAAAAAATAAAATTAAATTAAATTAAATTAAATTAAATTAAATTAAATTAAATTAAATTAAATTAAATTAAATGTAAAAATTAAATGTAAAAATTAAATTAAATTAAAATTAAATTAAATTAAATTAAATTAGAGTAAATTAAATAAAAAAATTTAAACAGTTTTTACAATAAATATTAAAGTCATATTGTACAATGTTTGTATACTTTAGTCTCAGAAAACATTACAAATAAAATATATTTAATAATTAAAAGAGAATCTAAATTATATTAAATGAAACAATTGTAAAATCGTCAGGTGAATTAATCCCATAATAATATATTAGTAATATAATAGTAATGAAAGTAATGAAGCTGTGAGTTTTTGTCTTTTTTTAAATCCAAATGTCGAAAAAATCTTAAATCAAACTCTCAAAGTGCAAATAAGAATATTTTGCTTACCCCATTGGCAGATTATTTAATTAGTTTTAGCTTAGTAAAAACTCCCTTAATTTTGACATATTGTTTCTGAAAACAAGACAATATTTTTGACTTGTATAGAAAAAAACATATTTATTTAAGACTTCTTAGACTTCTTCTTAAAAACAAGACAAAAACTGAGTAAGAAGAGCATTTTTGCTGAGTATTAAAATATTAAGGGGTGGCACGGTGGCGCAGTGGGTAGCACGATCGCCTCACAGCAAGAAGGTCGCTGGTTCAATCCTCGGCTGGGTCAGTTAGCATTTCTGTGTGGAGTTTGCATGTTCTCCCCGTGTTGGCATGGGTTTCCTCCAGGTGCTCTGGTTTCCCTCACAGTCCAAACACATGCGCTATAGGGGAATTGATGAACTAAATTGGCCGAAGTGTATGAGTGTGTATGTGAATGAGTGTGTATGGGTGTTTTTCAGTGTTGGGTTGCAGCTGGAAGGGCATCCGCTGCGTAAAAATTATGCTGGATAAATTGGCGGTTCATTCCGCTCCAGATTAATAAAGGGACTAAACTGAAAAGAAAATGAATTAATAAATGTAACTATTAAATTAAATTAAATCATCAACAGCAAAACACCCTCAATCCCTTTAAGATTATTTTCCTCAACAGATCCACCAATCAGTTTCAAATAATAACGCATCACAATCAACCGTAGCACAACAACAATCACTCCCTGGAGAGATGTAATATTGCATGTTGTTTTCAAACTTGAACAAAGTCTGTCCCGTCACGGTCAGAGCTTAAAGATACAATAAAGCACATTGAGTCAGAATAAATGTGAGCTGCTGGTCCACTTTAACACAAAGACTGAAGTGGCTGCTCTCTCCAGCCCGGTTTCCATAGAGATGGTCAACTATGCCGCACATCTTGCCCTTCGCTTTTAATCTGCCCCAAAAGCACCAAGAATCCAGGCTTCCCGCAACTGCAGAAATAGGTCATACTTCATTAGGGTGGGGAAATGAGGCTCCCCAAATCACTTCCAGGACAATGAGACACACACTTGTAAGATGCTGACAGTATACAGCGGCATGATGACGCGCTACGCTCGCATTCATACGCTAATGAAGAACTGTGAAAGAACTGCTCATTAGTGATGGTGAGCATCATGTTTACTGTTGCTCACACTAACAGAGAGTGTGTGTCGTCCAGCAAAGTATGAATGACTCCTCAAATACTGTGTGTTGTTGAGGAGTGTGTGTGCTATTAAAACAATCGGATGCACCATTACACCAAGGGAAAACACAGAGACTGTAATGTGACGGGACACTTGACGAAGGAGTGCGGATCCAAGTGCAGGACTTATTCAACAGAATGGTCAGGCAAGCAATGATCAATACTAAGGGGTGTCATGGTTCTCCAAATTACCGATTCGATTACATTTTCGATTCTTAAGTCACGATTCGATTCGATTTTCGATTATGAATAATTAATTAATTAATAACAAATTAATTATTTGTAGCCTACAGTTTAAACTACCTGACCTGCATGGTCTTTGTTTTACCCATAAACAAATCATACAGTAAATGAATAAAGGCAAGATACACATAATTACCACCTGTCAATCACTTTTTTCTTGTGAATAGGCAGTGATCTGTGTCGTTATAATGGCATCAGTAAAAAAGACGCACAACCAACAGGAACCAGCCAACAGTATCTGAGGTGTTCGCTAAAATGACTAAGTACTAGTGTGAAAGTAAAAGATTGAAGCAGTCTTAACTAGGTTAATTAGGTTAACCAGGCAGGCTAGGGTGATTAGGCAAGTTATTGTATAATGATGGTTTGTTCTGGAGACAGTCTGAAAAACAATTAGCTTAAGGGGCTAATAAATTTGACCTCATAAAAAATTAAGAACTGCTTTTATTCTAGCCAAAATAAAACAAATAAGACTTTGTTCAGAGGAAAAAATATTATCTGACATACTATCAACATTTCCTTGCTCTGTTAAACATCATTTAGGAAATATTTTAGAAAGAAAAAAATAACAAAGGGGGGCTAATAATTCTGACTTCCACTGTATATATATATTTACAGTCATTTTTTTTATGTTTTCAAGAAACCTTATTCAGTTCATCAAGGCTACATTTATTAAATGTAAAAAATGTTAAATTGTTAAATATTTAGCAAAATGTTAAATAACTACTTTGTTATTGTATGTAGTTTCAAATAAAATTATTACTCCAGACATTATTGCTTTTGTTACTATTACCATTAATAAATATAATAATAATTAATATTAGTGATTTCTGAGGGATCATGTGACTGGAGTAATGAAGCTGAAATTTCATCTTTAAAATCACTGGAATAAATGAATAAATTAAATGATAAACTACTTTTGAACAGTTATTTTATAGTGCAACATTTCACAATTTGTGTTTATGATGAAATAATTGCAGCCTTGGTGAGCAGAAGAAGCTTAGTTGAACATATTTAACAATCACACTGACCCCAAACTTTTGACCAGTTGTGTATAGAATATTTTAGAAGTGAAAATGTGCACTTTAATTTTAACAACCCACAGACATCGTCACCGAATATAAAGCAGAGGTCAGACTTTCTCATACATACATAATTTCAATTTTCAGGTTTTATAAAAATCGATCTATTGAATTAATCAATCTATTAAAGAAACGTTGGCTATAATTCTGCATTATAGGCTTAAATTATAGAGAGACAGAGCAGATGAACCGAGACTGCATCAGATCAATGTAAATCTTTATAATACAACATATTATACGATTAAAATATGGAAAAATTAACAGATAGTAATTTCGGTCAATTTTCCTGACGGATAAGCCGAGATCAGGCTGGATAAACAGCTCTCGGTAATATTTCAGCATGCTTTCACTTTCGCATTTACCAGTAAGAATGACATCTGGCCCTGCTCATCATTCTCTCTTCATATAGCCGTATTTATGGCTATTACACGATCATAATACACTGTCATATAGCCTGGGTCGTTAGTTCGTTGCTTTGTTTTGTTTTCTCACTACAATCGATCCGTTCTGGGACTGATTGATTTGGCGCGGATGCGAGCGCAACTGCTGGATTTTAAAGCACCGTAAGATTGTATTTGAACACAATTGACAGACAGTCGCAGCACGCAGCTCTGGCTCAATCTGTCAGGCAACAAAGCAGCACTTTACACTGGCCCGAGCGTCTCACGGCTATCGGGCAGTCCTTATTGTCGAGCCCTGAAGGTTTAAGCTCTGTCGATGCGTCTGCACAGTTTAACAAGCACTTCAACAAGCGTGTTTTTTCCCGCTTGGCAAGCCAAGCTGACGTGACATGGGGGCGTGGCAGCATCGACGATTCTATTTTTTGATTCGATAATCGAAATCGAGCATGAATTTCGATCGATTTTCGATTAAAATCGAAATCGTGACACCCTTAATCAATACAGGAACAAACAGTTGCATACAGGCAATCCGGTGGTTGATAAACAGGTGGATGGTCGAAATGCAGGCAGCATTCAACGTAAATAAACACACAAACAAACTAGGCAAGGGTCAAAACCGACAAGGAATGCGCGTCATGATGTTCACAATTCAGTATAACAAGACTGTAAATAGTTCTTGTAATCAGTCTTTGAGCAGCTCCCAGCTGTGTGAGTGTAATCAATCGTGATTCGGAACAGGTGTGTGTGTGTGTGTGTGGTGCATGGCTGGATCTGTAGTCCATGTAACAGCGGATTTGCAGTTCTTCAGCAATCAATGTTTTTTACCAGCGATCTGCAAGGATTTCATCGCTGGCAATAGTGAAAGACACACATGAAGCACCATTAGAATAGCCCAGTAACACCCTAACAACTACCCACAACGCCCTAAAAAACACTTTTGGCTTAGGACACCTGAGAATTGCTCTCCACAACACCCTAAACAGCAAAACAAGTCATTAACAGCTACCCACAACACGCATATAACCTAGCAACCATCCAAAACACCACAGAAACAGCCAGCAACATGTCCCACGCTGCTATAAACACTATTAGGATACATATATTAAAAAAAAAAAAAGTGAAAATTGGTTGTTTTTTGCGTTATTTTGAGCAAATCCGTTCTTCTAGTTTGAAACAAATTTTTTTTTTAAGCTGCGTCACGGCAATTAGATCCTTGTGTGTAGTCAAGCATGAGAGTGTCAGAGGAGGGAAAAAGTGAAGGTCCATAAAAATTTGCATAAAAATGGGAGTGTCGGTTTGGGCACGCCCTGATTTTCAAAGAGGCAAAACAACACACAGATGCAGGGTAGAAAGACAGTGACTGTGTTTACATGGACATTAGTTATCCAATTATTTGCCAAATTAGTTTGGCTCTTTCATTCAGGAATTTTATTTATGAGCCCTCATGACAAATGAGATATTTGATTCAAGGAACTGCTGGAAGCATGTCGTTTTAATGCAATGTTTGATACCGCACGGCGAATGAGAGAAAACTCTCTGCATTTCTAGCTAACTTAGATCCGCTAGTGTGGTGTGGTAGTGTCAGAAAGCCGTGTGTGTTATTCCTGTTCCGGCGAAAATCCTACACGACGGTAATAGTTTGATTGCGGTGTATACATGTTTACACTTGGAGAGCAGCATTTACAGCGGATCTTTCAGTCTATAATAGTGTAGTGATATTAACGTACGGTAAACTTTAGTAACTTAGAAATCATTTGACTAAGGCCTGTCTTTAAACACTGAAAGAATACTGCTGATGATACCAACTAACTTTGCCATCTGAATAAACAAAGAGCGCTGATCACTTCTGTAGAGACAGGACAATCAACACCAACTGGAGCCGCGTCTTTATTAAAAAGAGACGAGAAGCAAATCCGGATTTCACCATTTCCAGATGAGAAAAGCTCTCAGGTAAACAATGTTCCCTAGACACGTATTGTTGTTGAGCGTCATGTGCACTGTAATCCACACGTGAGTCCAGCTGCGCTCTCATAGCAGGAAATTAAAACAAAACCTTCACTGCAGCAAGTTATAAAAGCAACACCGACGACCCGTATCTCCAAACATTTCGTCTTCTTTCACTTGTTTTGGCAACACAACATGGCGTTTCTCTGCTGTCTGAACACTGTAACAGGTAAAAACAGTCTTGGAAGCTATCGTGCATATTAATGAAGTTGCACCTCATACACTATAGAGGGCGCTGATTGGTTTGAACTAAGACTTTCTCATTAACGAATGCAACACAATCAGAGACGTCACAATGCACTCGCAAGTACAGACATCCAGTCTCCAAGCTGAAATACACGCAAGTACCTAATCGTCATGACGCAGCTTCAAAAATTTGTTTCAAACCAGAAGAACGAATTTGCTCGAAATAACGCAAAAAAACAACCATTTTTCACTTTTTTGTGAAATATATGAGTCCTAATAGTGTTTATAGCAGCGTGGGACACATATATGACTGTCAACAGCTCAAAACATGTGCTTTAGTGTTTCGTGACCCCTATATTAAATGCATAGTTTCCGCAGAGCAATCTATTTAAGGTAGCCTGATATTTTTTTTTGACAGAAGAAAAACGCATGATTGGACAAACAGTCTATTCTGGTTCTTAAAAAGGATTCAGTCAGTGTTTTTGTTTTGTAATCTAAATTTGTCATTTAAGTGAAAAATATCTAGAGGCAGGCCTATTTATTTGATTCTTTTTGTTTAGTTTATTCTTTATTCTTGTATGCTGTTCGCATGTTAAAATAAATCAGTGTTTTAAAATGCAATATTTAATGTGTCACACAAAATAGACACGTCATTTTTTTTTATTAGATAATATTTTAATATGACCAGTTAACAGTTAATATTCGGTTAACGAGCGGCTGTTGTCGGTTGGCAAAATTAACTGAAATGAGCATCCCTACTAGCAACCACCACAGAAAAGACCTGGCAACACTCTAGAGATCACCCACCACATGCCAAAATGCTTCTCATTTGCTTATCATTTGATGCGCTTAAGCTCAACCACTCTCACTGGCCGAGCTGTGATAAAAACAAAACGCTATTGGCTGTTTTTACAAAAGGGGAGGGGCTACTCTATACCCCGCCCTATCTTCATGTTTCAGTTGAAATTGCATCAAACATCAGACAAAAATGCACTTCTAAGACGTCTAAAGCAGTAACCAACTATGAATTAGTACAGTTTACATCCAGGGGTGTGTGTAGCTCAGTGGCATCTGAATGGACAGCGAATGAGTGTTTGTGCAGAATGCCGTGTCTGTGTGTGTGTGTGTGTGTGTGTGTGTGTGTGTGTGTGTGTGTGTGTCTCAGCAAGGGGCTTTTCTGATTATCACTCATTCTAAACAATCTGACGGCCAGCTGGCTGCACTTGTCCTCTACATGCGCTAATTCCCAATTACTGCACCTCTTCTTTTACGGCTCCTCAAGCGCAGATGGTGCACACACACACACACACACACACACACACACCTACAACTCTCTCTTCACACTCACACTGAACACATGCCGACAGGACAAGATGAGCTGCCAGTTGCAGATGCTGAGCTTCAAGAAACACTTGTTGAATTCAGTCCAGAATGACAGAGGAAAGTGATGCTCAATAAACTTCATAGCATCATTTAAGACTAATGATATATATATATAACACTAGGTATGCACAAAATATCGCCAATATTGATCTAATAACAAAATCAGGCCATAACTGTATTAGTTACTAATAACTTAAACCAATTAATTAGCAACTAACAGCTCTTAACAGATAAAGCTACTATATTCATGCACTGGCCACTTTATTAGGTACACCTTACTAGTACTAAGTTAAACCCCTTTTGCCTTCAGATCTGCCTTAATCCTTCGTGACAGATTCAACAAGGTACTGGAAATATTCTTTAGAGATTTTGCTCCATATTGACATGATAGCATCACGTAGTTGCTGCAGATTTGTCGGCTGCACATCCATGATGCCAATCTCCTATTCCACCACATCCCAAAGGTGCTCTATTGGATTGAGATCTGGTGACTGTGACGGCCATTTGACTAAAGTGAACTCATTGTCATGTTCAAGAAACCATTCTGAGATGATTTGCACTTTATGACATGGTGCATCATCCTGCTGGAAGTAGCCATCAGAAGATGAGTACACTGTGGTCATAAAGGGATGGACATGGTCAGCAGCAATACTCAGGTAGGCTGTGAAGTTGACACAATGCTCAATTAGTACTAATGGACCCAAAGTATCCAAGAAAATATGCGCCACACCATTACACCACCACCACCAACATGAACCACTGATACAAGGCAGGATGGATCCATGCTTCCATTTGTTGATGCCAAATTTTGACCTGACCATCTGAATGTGGCAGCAGAAATGGAGACTCATCAGAGCAGGCAGCGTTTCTCCAATCTTCTATTGTCCAGTTTTGGTGAGTCTGTGTGAATTGTAGCCTCAGTTTCCTGTTCTTAGCTGACAGGAGCGGCACCCGGTGTGGTCTTCTGATGCTGTAGCCCATCTGCCTCAAGGTTGGATGTGTTGTGTGTTCAGAGATGCTCTTCTGCAGACCTCGGTTGTAACGAGTGCTTATTTGAGTTACTGTTGCCTTTCTATTAGCTGGCACCAGTCTGGCCATTCTCCTCTGACCTCTGGCATCAACAATGCATTTTGTGCCTGCAGAACTGCCGCTCACTGAATATTTCCTTTTTATCTCAACATTTTCTGTAAACCCTAGAGATGGTTGTGCATGAAAATCCCAGTAGATCTGCAGTTTCTGAAATACTTAGAACCGCCCGTCTGGCACTTACAACCATGGCACGTTCAAAGTCACTTAAATCACCTTTCTTCCCCATTCTGATGCTCGGTTTGAACTGCAGCAGATCGTCTTGACCATGTCTACATGCCTAAATGCATTGAGTTGCTGCCATGTGATTGCCTAATTAGAAATTTGCATTGACAAGCAGTTGACAGGTGTACCTAATAAAGGTGCCAGTAAGTTCATACTGTAAGCATATTTAACCTATATACTTACAGTATATTATAACTTATATTACTATAGTTATTGTTAACATTTTATTACCTCATAATCACAATAGCGTTTACTGTAAAAAGAGCTGTACATACTATAATACACTCTACTATAGTGTGTTTTAAAAATACTATAGTATTTAGTATAAATTATTATAGTATTTGTTTTAATGCCAGCATCAATTAATGAAATTCTTCTTTTAAAAAAGTTAAAATCTAAGAAATAGTTTTTCCATTCATAACATACAGACCCAAATGAAAATAATACTATTGTGATTTATTGTAAATGAAACAGTATACAGTGATAAGCATATATAAGTACACCCCTCACAAATCTCTCATTTAGATTAATATTTTCTATAGGAAGCTTTACAATTTTATAACACTAAAACCAAATCAGGAGCTAATCTAACAAAATAATTAATGATAACAGTTTAACATGACAACAAAAATATTAAATAAAAGGTAAAAAAAAGAGGAAAAATCAAGAGAAGCAAAGAATATAAAAAATTTGTTGACATTTTGTGGTTTGTAATTATTTTTGCAATATTAAGCATGATTTTAAATGCATTATCTTTCTATTTCTAAAGATGTTTGATGACTTAAATATTATTTTAATAAATATATCTGCTTAATTAACCTGTTTTGTTCAAATGCACCAACATATATCAACTATATTCACTGAGAAATTGCCATAAATATACATTTTTAAATTGGGATGCACTCGTTTACGCTGAGCACTGTATATTAAAGCCTTTACAACTCTTTGTTAACTAACGCTACAGCACACTAACAATATTGAACTGATCAACTGAAATCAATCATGTAGTATGCATTTGTTAATACTATGGTAAACTGTGGTGTTCTGTAGTAACTATAATATTTCATATTGTTGTAGAAAACTACAGTATTGGGTATTTTCTTTATTTCACTACAGTTATAGTTAAAACA
The DNA here is from genome assembly GCF_049306965.1 of Danio rerio. Taxonomy (NCBI): domain Eukaryota; kingdom Metazoa; phylum Chordata; class Actinopteri; order Cypriniformes; family Danionidae; genus Danio; species Danio rerio. Next base: position 4,064,669 of record NC_133183.1, on the reverse strand, counting down.
TATAGCAACTATAAAATGACAAGTACTACTATAGTATGGTTTAAAACACTATAGTACTTGCTGTAAATGATTATAGTATTCGTCTTAATGTCAGCCTTGTCAATGAATGAAATTCTACTTTTAAAAAAAAGAAAATATTAGACATCGTTTTTCCATTGATGTAATAGGGGCCCAGATGAAAATATTACTATAGTAATTTACTGTAATTCATTCATTCATTTTCTTTTCAGCTTAGTCACTGAATGAACCGCCAACTTTGCCAGCACATTTTTTTTATGCAGCGGATGCCCTTCCAGCCACAACCCATCAAAATTTACTGTAAATAAAATAGTTTTTGTACCACACTATAGTAAAATAAAGTAAAGTGTATTAAATTTAAAGCATTCACAACTGTTTGTTATCAATGGTTAACTACAGCATACTAGCAATATTGAACTGATATTTAAAAAACATCATAGACTCTCACAATAAGAAAGCTATTAAAACTTCTAAAATATGTGCTTTATTTAATATTCTGCAATAATTTAATTTTTCTTTATGTGCCCTTAATTATTTATTTTTCTTCTTCTTTTCTCTCTCTTGTTCCCTTTAATTTCTTTTACATTTATTATATTTGTCTAAATTTGTTACAATCCACTTTTTTCAAAAAGTAATATTTCTATTGATTGTACTATACTTCTTTCAGTTTTGTATCGGTATTTGTTTTAATGTATTGTTACTATTGCAATAAAAAAAAAATAATAATAATAATAAAAAATAAAAAAAATATTGAACTGATAAACTGTAATAAATAATGTTGTATACATTTGTTTATACTATAGTAAACTGTGGTGTTTTGTAGTAGCTATATTATATTGTTGTAGAAAACTACACTATTGGGTAATCTGTTTATATTAATAAAGTTATAGTTAAAACGTAAAGCAACTATAAAATTACTACAAGTACTATACTATAGTATGGTTTAAAAACACTATAGAGATTACATATAATAATATACACATTAATACACTTTACTGTAGTATGGTTTTAAAACACTATACTATAATAGTACTTACTATTAACGATTATAGTATTTGTTACAATGCCAGCATCGCTAATGACAAAAATTATTAAAAAAAAAAAACTAAAATATTACAGACATCACTTCTCCATTGATATATTAAAGACCCAGGTGAAAATAACACTATAGGAATTTACTGTAAATGAAATCCTACTATAGTAAAGTGCATTATGCTTTACATATCAAAGCATTCACAACTGTTTGTTCATGAACGGCACACTACAGCATATTAACAATACTGAACTGATCAACTGTAATAATGTAGTATGCATTTTTTATACTATAGTAAACTGTGGAGTTTTGTAGCTATATCATATTGTAGTAGAAAACTGCAGTATTGGAAAATTTTTTATATGATTATAGTTATAGTTAACATTGTATTATTGTGGTTCATAAAAACTAAGGTGTTTACTGTAAAAAGAGTTGTACATTACTATAATACACTTTACTATAGTGTTAAGGTGTTTACTGTAAAAAGAGTTGTACATTACTATAATACACTTTACTATAGTGTGTTAAATAAAAAAAAAACTATAGTATTTAGTATAAATTATTATAGGATTTGTTTTAATGCCAGCATCATTAATGAATGAAATTCTAGTTTTGAAAATAGAAAATCTTACAGACCCCAGTCTGTAAAATAATACTAGTAATTTACTGTGTATGAAATAGTTTTTTAATCACACTATGGTAAAGTGTATTATTATACTGTATACAGTGATTAGCATATATATATATATATATATATATATATATATATATATATATATATATATAAGTACACTGCTCACAAATCTCACATTTAAATTAATATTTTCTATAGGAAGCTTTACAACATTATATTTCTGCATATACATTAGAATAGTCAGTACTGAAGCCAAATCTGGAGCTTCTAACAAAACAATTAATGATAAAAGTCCAAAAATGAATAGCCCAAATGTGTATGTTAGTGAAAAGGATTAAATAAAAAGGTAAAATAGAGGGGATATCAAGAGAAGCAAAGAATATATACGATGATTTTAAATGAATTATCTTTCTATTTCTAAAGACGTTCGATGACTAAAATATTATTTTAATAAATATATCTGTTTATTAAATCTGTTTAGTTCAAATTCACCAATGTATATTAACTATATTCACTGGTAAATTGATATAAATATAAATCGGGACGTAAACACTGTATATTAAAGCTTTCACAACTGTTTGTTAATGAACACTACAGCATACTAAAAATACTGAACTGATAAGCTGTAATCAATAATGTAGTATGCATTTGTTTATACTATAGTAAACGTTGGTATTTTGTAGTAGCAATAACATCATATTGTTTTAGAAAACTGCAGTATTGGGTAATTTGTTTATATTAATATAGTTATAGTAGCATATTACTATAGCAATCATAGAATCACTACACGTACTATATTGTAGAACACAACTAAACACAAGTACTAAACACTAGTGTAAATTACTATAGTATTGTTTTCACGTTGTACAAAAAGTCATGAAGATAAAGATGTCCTACCCAGCTTGAACATCAATGACAGCAGAACTGCTCTTTTATACTGTAAACACATCCGTCCAAAATCCATGTCCTGCGGTGATTCTCGAGCTCAGCCTGTAAATCATCGGACGCTCGCCGAACTCTGCCCGCTTCAGAGTCACCGCATCCCCGCGTGTAGAGTTGAGTCGCTTCGGGACTGTCTGGCGGTCTGGCGGAAAACACGGAGAGGAGTCGGAAGTTTGCGGGAGGATTTCTTTGATTATCCTGCTCGGTCAAAGCTCGGTTTGCTGTCTGTCACTCTCTCTCTTCCAATCCTCACCCTGTGTTAATCTGCCTCGCTCCCTCTCTCTCTCTTCATTCAAACGGTACATGTTTGTATGTAACTTTAAGCACACCTGCCAACACTCCCGTTTTAACAGGTTGTTATCCGTATTTTAGACCCATCTCCCGCGACCCTCCCGTTTAGTTTATTATCTCCCGGATTTTCAGAGACAAATTTTGGCAGGTATGACTTTTATAGATTTTTTTGTACAGGTATATTGTGTTTTCTTTTTCAATATATTAAAGTATTGTAAAAATTAAAATGATCCCTCTCTTTCACTTAATCTTATTCAATTCAAACTTGCTTTACGGGCATGACAAATCTATTAGCAAAACATTTGCAATGTTCACATGCAATAAAACATAGAAAAACAAATTACACAGTAATAGTGTTAAAAATAATAATTACAATAATGCATGACATATAGGTACATATGGCAGAAGTGTACATATAGCAGGGAATATATAAAGTCAATATAAAAAAATAGTACTAGTGACGGGTCGTTCATGAACGATTCGTTCATTTTGAATGAACCTTCAATATGACTCGGGAACTACGAGTCCTCTTAGGCAGTGATTTGTTTATCCGCGCGTGCGAACATTTGTGCAGGTGGTATCGTTCATTTCAAGTCTTCTGAGTCGTTCATCGCGAAAAGGCAGAAGCCAATCAAATGCGTTTAGAGCCGGAAAAAAAATTTAACCGTTCATCTTTCGAGTCCTATATCGGGTTTGAGTCATTTGTTCCTCACGGGCCAATCATATGCGTTTGGAGCCAGAAAAAGAATTGATTTGTTCAACTCTCGAGTCCTCTATCGGGTCTAAGGCTGCGTCCGAAACCGCCTACTACTCAGTAGGTACTGCATTTAAATTTAAACGCACTACTCGGCCGTTAGAAAAGTATGTTCTATACAGTATGAACGTGAAAAGTATGAATGGAATTCGGACGTACTACATCCGCCATTTTGTCATGGTCACGTGACCTACCTGCGTCAATTGCGTCGCTTTACTCCCATTCATGAATTTGCTCACGGGGCATCATGGGATAGCGCAGCATGCATGGGATGCGCACTCTAGAATTTCGCCGGAAGTAGTAAGTCATCCGGGTACTTCTCGCATACTGACTTTCGAATTCTATGAATTCGGACATACTACTCCGCTCGCATACTGATTTTAGCGTACTATATAGTATGGAAGTATGCAGTTTCGGACGCAGTCATTCGTTCATCATGGGCCAATCATACGCGTTTAGAGCCGGAAAAAGAATCGATCCATTCAACTCACGAGTCCTTGGGTTTGAGTCATTCTGTCACGTGATGAATGAACGACTCAAGAACCAGACGACTCGAAAGGTTAACTAATTATCATGACTCCTATCGGCTCAGACTGTGTACATTGGTTAAGATTATATGTGACTGTCAGTGTAACCTGAACGAACCACTGACGTTTGAAGACATGAAGAGGTGAGCTGAGCAAAGAGACAACAATACCTTCATAGACAAAAGAGCAGGTAAACACTGAATTATTATTTTCTCCTTCTTATATTCTATTTATGACTTATTTGTCGTGTGATCAACCTTTTGGGCTAGTCGTAGATGTGTTTGGAAGCAATTCGTAACATTTTAATAATATTTTGGCAAATTGAACCAAATGAACGAAATGACTCGAAAAAAGATTCGTTCATCTCGATGAGCGAGACTCAAAGATCCGAGGCAGAAAAATGATCTGAACGTTCCATCACTAAATAGTAACAATATTGATGTAAATAATAACAATAATAACATATAATA